>NC_134859.1:16347500-16507500 GCF_049852395.1 Peromyscus maniculatus bairdii
TACTGCTGTTGGTGCAGTTATATGATAGTGATGTCCTTGGTCATTGCACCTCCTCTAGAACCTGCCCAAACCTGTGTGATGAGGATGCCTGGTCTTCATCTGAGGTTTGATTGAGCACCTACCTCTTTCTAAAGTACTACCTGGCTAACTTTGTGTTGGGGGAACAGACGAGACAGCCTCAGTGTATTGACTGGCCTCACGCTCACCATCCTTTACTTCAGCCTCCTCAGTGCTTGGATTATGTGCACCATGCCTGGCTTTGCTTGAAATTTTTTTATACTAACTATATCCCTAATCTTCCTTTTTATTTTTTGTTGTTGTTGAGACAGGGTCTCACTATGTAGCTCTGGCTCACCTGGGACTCACTATGTAGACCAGGCTGACCTCCACCTCACAGAGATCCACCTGCCTCTGCCTCCTGAGTGCTAGGATTAAAGATGTGATCCACCACATCCTGCTCAGTTTTTATTTTGAGAGAGGGTCTCACGAAGTTGCTTAGGCCAGCCTTACGATTCCTTCCTCAGTCTCTGAAGCAGCTGGGGTTGCAGGCCTGGCTACTTTCCTACATTCTGCTCGCTCGGTCTCTCTCTCCGTCCCTCCATCCCTCCCTCCCTTTTTTCTATTTTTATGTGTACGTGGGGTTTGGTTGCATTATGCTGTAGCTCTGGCTACTTTTAGCTCCCCCATTTCTTAAATTTTCTATGTATGGGTGTTTGCCAACTTGTTTGTCTGGGCACCATGTGTTTGTAATGGCCAGAAAAGGGCATCAGGTCCCCTAGGACTGAAGTTACAGATGGTTGTAAGCCGCCCTGTGGGTGCTGAGAATTGAAGCCACGTCCTCTGGAAGAGCAGCCAGTATTCTTAACTGCTGAGCCATCTCTCCAGCCCCCTTTCTGCTCTTTTGAAGAAGGGTGAAGGACCTAGATGTTAGAGGATCTTAAGTCACTAGAACTGTTTTGTTTTGCAGGTCACAGAGAGAATGCCTTCTAGATGCAAAATCAGCTCTACACCCAGACCACCTTCTTTGATAGAAATGCCACTTTGGGCATTACCTGCCTTACACTTGAAGACCTTCCTCTACATGCAGTATTTTTTCCTTCACCTTTTTTACACTCTGAATTATGTGCCTACTTAGCAGACTCTGTGAGATGTGTCTGCACTCTGCTGAGAGAAGAGATGCTGTTCTGAGAAATCTGTTACCCTTGTCTTGGAGCCTGTGGCTTTGAAAATGGCTCTTGCCAGCTCACAACATGAAAGTCGGCGATGTGTTTAAAATTGCTGCAAGACAAATAAGACTCATTGGGGCAGTCAGAAGTGCCCGCTCAAGAGAAGCTCTACCCCAGCAGATGTACACCAAGCTCTATTTTCAGGATGAATTTCTTACTTCTACGTCTTTGGAATAAATTATTTTTCTTCTTTCTTTGGAAATCTGGCTCCAGTGTTTAAAAAGCTCGATTTTCTAAGCTCTTCTGTCTCTAGATAATGCCTTTTAAAAATGAGGTTGTTGTCTAACTTAGGTTGGATGTATAATCCGGCTGGCCTTGTAGTATGAGACGCCTGAAGAGACTGGTAAGTACTGTTCTTGATCATTCAGTAACCGTTTGAGAGCTTACTTCAGGCAGGGCACTGGAGGAAGCAGAAATGTTGGAATCGGGGCTCCTGCATGCTCAAGAGCTCACAGGCTGTTGGCAGAGAGATGGTTCCTATGCATAGAGATGTAACATAATGTCATGCTTGACCTTTGGAAGTGACGGTGAGATGCAGGTACATACAGCTTGGTCCCTGCTCTGTGAGCTGAGATAAGAGGGTCGCTTGAGATCAGGACTTGGCGGCCAGCCCAGGCAACACAGCGAGACTGTGTCTCTTTTTAAAAATAAGAAGATTGCCCATGGTAAGCGAGTTGAGGGCTATGTCCAGCCACAGGAACAAGACAGTAAATATGGCTGTGGGTAGAACTATCACATTCCCAGAAATAGGACAAAAGAGATCTAGGGTGATTAAAGGCTTGGGCCAGGGGATGTTTTAGTAGCAGGCGTCTAAATTGCTAAGCTAGGGGTTGTGTTAGTCTGTTTTGCGGTGCTGTAATAAACCAGGGTCTTGTACAGACTCTGAGTTTTAAGAAAGAAACTCAAAATTAAATAGATTGAATTTTCAGCAGGTCACAGTTCTCTGACAGCTAGCCAAGAGCTATTTCCTGTTTTGCAGTTTGTGCTTTTCTAGTCGTCCTGGACTGTCTGGACTCTTTGCTTCTAGTTGAAGTGTCTCTCCTGCTCTTTCTTACGTTGACACAAAGTTGAAGTTTGCAGACTGACCTTGAATCTGTGATCCTCCTGCCTTTTCACCCAGCAGCTTTCTTCTGCTTTCATTTCTTTATTTCAGTTTTAACTCTACCCTGCTTTCTACCCTCCCCATACACTGGAGAGTAAACCTAGGGCCTCACATATGGTAGGTGAGGGCTCCTACCCCTCAGATATATTTCCAGTCCTTTACTTTCATTTGAACTTAAAAGTTTTTCTAAAAGTTTAGCTGAGGGTGTAGCTCAGTGTAGATGGCCTAGCATGTGCAAAGCCCTAGGTTCCCCTTAACCCATCCTCTTGTCCCGTCCCCGCCCCCAGACAGGGTTCTTTTAGAATTAGGTACCTCCACACTTTATATTCCCAATCAAGGAACCTATTCTTTTCAATAAAAAATATTCTTTACTGCATTTATTTATTGGGGGAGTGGGTATGCATGTGGAGGTCACATGCAAAAGTTCGTGTTCTCTTTCCACCATGTCAGTCATGGGGATTGAACTCATGTTGTCAGGCTTAGCAGCACGTGCCTTTACCCATTGAGTCACCTCAGTGGCCTCCAAAGAACCTCCTTAGTTAATTTCATGGAATCTATAAAATGCTAAAGATCTGAAGTTGAAGTTACCATGGTCATGCATATGAGTGATTTGCCTCCATATATGTCTATGTACCATGTGCATGCCTAGTTCCCATGGAGGCCAGAAGAGAGCATTTGATCCCCTGAAAAGCTACAGATAGTTGTGAGCAGCCATGTGGATGCTGGGAACCAGACCAGGGTCCTCTACAAGAGCAGCCAAGTGCTCTTAACTGCTGAGCCAGCCCCAGGATCTATGCTTTAGAATCTCCACCCCAAAGCACTTTATCCCTGGCCACCCTGCCTCACTCAGACTGGCTAGTACCCTGCCCTGGATATCTAACTGGGGAATGAATCTGCCATTACAGATGACTACGCTGTCTTCCTCCAGAACAACTTGTGTGACCTTTAATGATGACTTGTCATCTAAGAAAGCGATGCTGGTGGTTACAGCAGGTGCACAGGTCTCTGTAGCCTGCCAACTCCAAGCACTCAGTAGTGTTCCTCTGCCTTAGCCATGCCTACGGATTCCCTGAGAAGCCTTACAGCCCATTATCACAGATAATCCATCTGAACCTGTTTCCCACTGTGTAAGTGCCCCCCCTTCCCTTCCAGCAGACTGAAGCATCTCTTAATTGTTTGCTGCAAAAGAGAGGACCTCCCTGTGTCACCAAGCCTAGCCCCCACTGACTTGGTTTCAGTGGCTTTGCAGCAGGGTTTTTCAAGCTGCATCACATTTGGCTCCGCCAGGGTAGCTGCACTCGGTCAGGTGGAGGAGAATGTTAGCTGTGGCATGCCTCGCAGTGATGGTGGAGGGCAGCTTTGGGGGCGCTTCTCATCAATGTCAGTGGCTTAATGGCAGCATAATTGAAGGCGCTCACAACGCTGGCTGATCTGTGTCTGTGGGTTGTTTTTACTGATCCACTTTTACCTTCTCCCTTGTTCTAATCAAATTACCCATCAGGAAGTGGCCTGAATGACATTGCTGATTTGCTTGTGATCTTGTTTTCAGTTTGGTGGGGTCGCTTCCTGCAGTCATCAGTAGGGATGGTTGGTGTGTCACTTGTGCTGACAACAGTGAGAAGGACAGATGTGCTGTGGAAGGCTCCAGGGCTGTGCCGTGCCAGCCAGCTGTTGATGGTTCTGCAGTAGACTGTCTTGCCCTGGAGCCCTCAAGGGCCATGAAAGGCCTGGACCTCCAGCTTTGTCTCTCAGCCCTCCTGTGACTTTCTCCCTTTGAGGCCCCATGGCACCTGTGTGAAGCAGGGCAGCAAGACACCTGGAGAAGAAAGGGATTCCTCTTGGCCAAGCTGGAGACAAAAGATTTCTCAGAAAGGTTGATTGCAAGCCTCTAAAGGTCACGTGCAGCTGTACCGTCACGTAGCTGTGTCAGTGGCTTTGAGATGAAGGGGTAATGAGATCGGTTCAGATTGAGGGAAGCTTGCTGAGTTCTGTTTGCCCAGGAAGTCAATGTATTCTTGAGGTCCAGTTCTTTAAGCTATTCCATTTCATCTGTCTGTTTAGTGGTGCCAGGGATGCCCTCTGCTCACCTCACACTTTCTGTTGCTGTTTCTGTTCAAGCTCACCTTGAACTCAGTATCAGACTAAGGCTTCAGTGTCCTGAGAGGTGGGATTATAGGTGTGAGCCAACGTAGCCAGCTCCTACATGCCTCTTCTGTTATGCAAAGCTATTACCAAATGATGGTGAGGCTGATTTGTAAATTATAATACACACAGGACATTTGCCCAGGAAGTGGCCCAATCCTGTGAGCATGGTTGGCTGTACTTCTTTATTAAAATAGGACCCAGAGGGACAGGTGACTGTTTTGTTTTTCCTATCCAGGTTTCCCTTTTGGATAGGCTATTTGACTTAGAGGGTTCCAGAAAAATCAGTAAAAGGCACCTGTGCCGGGCCTGAGCCCTGAGATCATGAGTGGTTGGACCTCTCCCTTCCTGCCTTGCAGGTATTAGTCTGTATGACACCAGGGAGGAAGTGTTTCTGGCATACTTTAGAAGAGTCTGCCAGTTGCTATGGATGGACCCCAGGGCCTTGCACATGTTCAGCAAGTATTTGCCCCCAAACTACACCCTCAGCCCCCTGAGTGCTGAGCTTACTTACAGGCATGGCTACCACACCTAGATTTGAAATTATTGCTGAGTCAGTAAATTACTGGATTTTTATCTTCCAAAACATGAGAGTCGGTGGTGGGCTGGAGAAGCAGCTCAGTGGTTAAGAGCATTTGCTGCTCTGCAGAGCACCCAAGCTTAAGTCCCAGCACCCACATGGTGCCTCACAGCTATCTGTAACTCTTCTCACTCTGCAGATGCTAGATTATGCACATAACGTATATGTAGGCAAACATTCATACACATAAAATAAAATTAAGTAAATCTTTCTTAAAAAGTCAATGCCTTCTTAGATCTAAGCATTTTAGAATGATTATAACCCACAACCCTATTTGGAGAACAGATGTATTTACAATGTAAATGAAGACTTATGCAACAAGTACATGTTATTTCCCCTGCTGCATCCCTTCTAGAGCTTTCTACTTAAGTGGATGAAGTTGTAGAAAATCCATAATTTTAAAAAGAAAATGACACAAAATACTACATTAATAATATTTATACCTGGAACAGCTGGAAACAGCATTGCTGTCCCAGACCAGAGGCTTATCAGGGAGGTGTGATGGTGCAATGGTCTCTCCCCCCGCCCCCCCCCCAGGGTTTCTCTGTGTAACAGCCAAGCTGGCTGTCCTGGAACTCAGTCTGTAGACCAGGCTGGCCTCAACTCACAAGAGATCTGCTGCCTCTGCCTCCTAAGTGCTGGGATTAAAGGCATGCACCACCAACTGCCTGGCAAGTGCATAGTTCTTACACATGAGGCAAGAGGATAGATAAATAGAAGCTGTCATTCCTGCCACCAAATTTAGTAACAGAAGATCATTTCTGTTTAAGATTGTATCTGGAGGAGATTGGAAAGAAAAACAACAAAACGAACATCTCCTTCTGTATTAGTTACTTTCCAATTACTGTCATAAGACACTATGACCAAGCCAACTTACAGAAGGAAGGGTATACTGGGGACTTACAGTTCAGAGGGGTATGAGTTCAGCACCATCACGGCAGGGAGCGTGGCAGCAGGCAGGCGGGCATGTTGCCAGAGCAGCAGCTGAGAGCTTACATCTTATCCACAAACAGGAAGGAAGCAGTTCACTGGGGATGGTGAGAAGCTTTTAAAGCTTCAAAGCCCATCCCTGACACACCTCCTCCAACAGGCCACCCTTCTACTCCTTCCCAAACAGCTCTACCAACCCGGGACCAAGTATTCAAACACAAGCCTACAGGAGCCATTCTCATTGACACCCCTGTACCTTTAAATGATTTCAAGTGATTTTCATTTATTTTTTACTTTTTCAGCACATTCTTCAGCAAAAATGTAATCTGTGAAAAGGCTTGTGTGGGGAACTAGAGAGATGGCTTGGAAATTAAAAGTGCTTCTTGCCAGAGGACCCAAGTTCGTTCTCAGAACCCACAGCAGTCAGTTCACAACTGCCCATGACCCCAGCCACAAGATCCGATACCCTCTTTTGACCTTTCAGGCACCTACATACAAGTGGTATATAGACATATGGATATATATATATATATATAAATTAAAATAAATCTTTATTTTTAACCTTTTAAAACTTTTTTTAAAATTGTGTGTATGGATGTTTTGCCTGCATGTATTTCTAGACACCATGTGTATGCAGTGCCCTCAGTGGCCAGATAGCATCAGATCCCTTGGGACTGGAGTCACAGATGGTTGTGGACTATCATGTGGGTGCTAGGAACCAAGCCCAAGTTCTCTGGAAGAGGAGCAGTGCTCTTAACCACTGAGCTGTCATTCTAGCCCCTAAAAAAATCAATATATATATACACCATATATACATACACATATGCAAGTGTGATGCATGCTTGTAAGCTTTTTGGAAATAGGAGGGTCTCGAATTTGGGACCATCCTGGGCTGCAGAGTGAATTCCAGACCAGCCTGTCTGGAACAAGAGCAAGACCCTGTCTCAACAAACACAAATGTAATAACTTAATAAAAAGAAACAATGGCAATTACTTTATTAACAAAAGGTAATGGAATATTAAAGAAAAATCCTTCCAGATTGTAAATGTCTGTCCACAGAAAAATGCATGGTAGAAAGTAGTCCATAGTATTATTGTGATTACTTCTTTGACAATTTTGTATAGTTTTTAAGTTGTCACAAAGCATGCATTACTTTTATGATTGGGGAGGGGGTTGTGTTTCTTATGGATTGTTGTCAAAAGTTAGTACTTCCTTCAAGCTGTATAAAAACATCCTCCCCCCCTCCCCCAAGCATTCAGGATCAGGGGAAGTGAAGTCAGATTTACTGAGACACAGAAACTATTCTGAGTGAGGAAAAAGCAGTCGATTCACAGAGAACTTGTGAACAGCGTTTGGCTGAGCTGGGCAGTTAAGACCCTTCAGGGTGTGAGGCCTCTCTCTGGCTTCCTTTTGTGGAGGTGTTCACAGTGACCTTGTGGGATGATGAAAAGGAGCATTGATGTTGATTTCTGCCTACGTAGAAAATAGAAATGTGGGGCCATGAATGTGCTGGGGTCCCACATGGGTTAAAGAAAGCCCCAGTGTTCTTCTAGCCAAACAAGAGCCCTTAGACTATCATCAGGATTTTGGCTTGGTTTCCAGAGTGTCTTCACGCTGACCAAAGAGTGCTACTACCATGGGCTGCCACCTCAAAATGGAACGAGCAGGGTAGATGTTTTGTAAAAGTAAGCTGGTGTTGAGGAATATGACTTAGGAAGCTGAGAATGACTCTCTAAGCCTTTTCAGCAGGTATTTCCAGCACCTACTTGTACAGAAGGAGCCTGCTTGCAAACCGTGTCTTGTAAACAAGATACTGCCCCTGCGCTGTGCCTTAAGGAAGACAAATAATAAGGATGGTTTATAGGGCTGGAGGGTACAGCGGTAGAGAGCTTGCCTAGCAAGCTTAGACTTGGTTTGGTCCCCGTTAACTCCCCCCTATTTTTTAAGAGCTATTAGGGCCAGGTGTTGGGAGTGGGCAGTGACTAGGTAGAGTGCAGCAGTTAGGAGTGCTTCCTGCTCTTCCAGAGAACCCAAGTTCAGTTCCCAGCACCCACATTGGGTGGCTCACAACTGCCTGTAACTCCACCTGCGGGAGATCTGACACCCTCTTCTGACCTCTGCTAGCACCCGTACATTATATACTCAGCCGTATACATGTACACATAACTGAAAATTTAAAATAAATCTTTTTACTTTGTGTTCACCCCCACTCTCACCCTATCCAGTGCTTCCTAGGAAAGTGCATTCACTAAGTAAGGGCACTAAAAACACTAAAATAACGTTGGGAGAAAGGATTTTGAAATAAAAAAAAAAATGGCCTTTAGTGGTAAACTCACAGAAGGGGGGAGCTTGAAGGACTCCAGGCTGACTGGGGAAGAGGATGCAGGGCCCAGGAGAGGGAAACATCCAGGGATGTGGCAAACTGAAATAAATGGAAGCTGAGAAGCAGCTACCTTGGCATGGCTGTCAGAACAACTGTGGTGATGGCTTGGATGCAGGGTAGGGATGGAGAGCACAGGGAGGTGTTAGAGAGTGCACCAGGTTCCCGATAGAGGAGAAGCTGCAGCATTTCCACTGAGATCAGGACACAGCGATCCAGTAGCCTTGGCACAGCCAAGTTCCGCAATGGACAGTTCATGTTGACCATCCCAGGTGTCTGCAGGGGATCGTGTCTGGGGCTGGTTGCCTAGGTCTGGAGGGCAAGAAGGACTAGCTAGAGATAAGAATGTAAGGGGCCAACACAGCTGAAGTTATGGATATTCATGATTGTGTGAGGAAAGGAGCTGTCTGGAGGCCTTCACTCTCACGAGTCCATCCTCAAGAGGCAGGACAAGGAAAGAGTCTGTAAGGAAGAGCCACCTGAAAGACCTCAGGTAGCTGTCAGCACCACTCTCCCCTCCGCCTTGCCAAAAAATTTATGTATATCATCCTATGAAGTAAATAGAACAGACATATATATATATATATATATATATATATATATATATATATATATATATATAGTCTCAGCAGACCCTGATGAATGTCTGAGAAATTCCCGCAGTGTAGCCACAGGCATCCAAGTACAAGGTGATATTGACCTCTGCAGCCATTCCTGAAGGGCAGAATCAGGATGAGACCTGCATGTGCCCTTAGAGTTGGGGGCGGGGGAGCATCATCCCTGTGCAGGAACACCTCCCTCCTCTCCACTTAGCTCTGTAGAGCCCAGGCTCTGGCCTGGAGCTACTCGGCCCCTCCGGGTTTTCACAGCAATCTTTGTTTATCTCTGTCAATACACTTATCATTTGTTTGTTTAGTTTGCTTGTTTTGAGACAAGGTGTTACTGTGTTAGCCCTGGCTGGCCTAGAACTCATGGTGTAGATGAATCTGGCCTTGAGTGCTTAGAAATCCTGCCTGGATTCCAGGAGTAAGCCACTACAGCAGGCCTGTTCCAGTATTTGATCCCCACAGTCTTGCACGAAGGAGCTATTTAATGATGCTCATTTACGTAGTTAGTATGGGGGAAAAAAAATCCCAAGGGAGATGACTTTTAGTAAATTCTGATCTTTGGGAATCAAGTTTACATGATGCAATGTCACAAGTGTCTAAAGTTACAAAGACTCTCTAGTGCTCTTCCCTGTGTTGAAACTTGTGATGATACCTTTTTTCTTTCTTTCCATTTTTATGGTGCTGAGTACAGAACCCAGAGCTTTGTGCATGTGTTTTGTAAGGCAACTGCTTAGCCACTGGGCTGTGCTCCCCACCCTCCCACCCTCACCTAGCCTTGAACTTGTACTCCTCCTGTCCCAGCATTTAGGCATGCATCACCTGGGACAGTCTCAATCTCTCAATCAGTGTTGAGCAAGGATTCCTTTTTTTTTTTTTTTTTTTTGTCATTTTTGTTTTGTTTTTCCATACAGGGTTTCTCTGTGTCTCCCTGGCTATCCTGGAACCCACTCTGTAGACCAGGCGGGCCTCAAACTCGTATCTAAGGTTCCTAACTGGGATCCACGTATTCTTATGTCTATGGCTTTCTTTAGGTCCCCAGAAATGTTTAGAACCATTTTTATTAGTAATAACAGCCAGATGTAATGGTGCATGCCTTACTCCTAGCTTCTCAGAAGGCCGTGGCAGGAAGAATACAAGTTCGAGGCTGGCTTGTGCAACTTAGTGAGACCCTGTTCCAAACTAAAAATAAAAAGGAGCTGGGAGGACTTGCCTAGCATAGCAGAGCCCTGGGATGGGGTCCAAGCCTTTGTACTTCAAAAAAATAATTACAATATTAGTAGCTAGCATTTAGGCAGTGTTTGCCATGTGCCAGGCCTGTTGTATATGTTGTTAGACTTTAACTGGATTGGAGCAGGGCATTTTGCTTCCTTTCTAATATTCCCAACTTTTCAGTTACGACCCTCAGAACAGAAGAAACCTCCCCCCCTCCCACTGGACCCTCCCTTGTCCCGTGGTGTTTTCAGGAGCCTAAGCCCTGTCCTTGCTGCCTTTGTTGAGAGGAGGGGTAACCGCTGTATACTTTGCTGTAATTCCCACGTCAATTCCATCATTAGTCCACTTTCGGAGAGGTGGCTTCCTCTTTTGCCAGGGTGGGAAGAGGGGACTCCCTCTGGCAGACGTTGCTAGCTGCAGCCCTAGCAGGTGCAGCTGGGGTGTTTGGAAAGGCAGGCTGTCCTTTGAGGACCTAGAGAGATGCCCTAGGGGGCTAAGCGCTGAGGAGGGGATCTGGCCTTTCCTCTGAGCATCACTTCTTGACAACATCTGCAACTACTATTGGGTCTGTTAATCATGCTTTGTGACCCACTGCTGCAGCTGTGTTAATTACACTGTCATGAGCCTAGGCTTTGTGGAAAACAGAATGAAAACTAAAACCGAAAACAAGCTAATGGGCATGTCCTGAGTTTTCCTATAGCTCAGGGAAATGTGTGGCTTCGTAAATTTGCATTAAATCAAACCTTTGGTTGAGGAGGACCCCGGCTCCACCCTCTCCTCTCAGCTTTGTGTGACTTCTTTCCCTTAGAAACCTTTCTGAATTGTTTACTTCCTGCCCTCGAGAAGCTGGCCTCGCAGTGTTCTACCAGTTTGGGTTTTTTTGGAACACACCTCCTCTCCTAGTTCAACAAGCTATTATGGCTTTGGGTCTGGGTTCCTGCCTCTTGCTTATCATCTATCCCTTTGCTTTTGGCTTTCATCCTCCCACTCTGGCCTTGCCAACAGAAGTCTTATTATACCTGTGTGTAGGGAGTCTCTCTACAACAAATGCTAGACTGTTCTCACTCCCTGGCCTCCTGGTTTGCTATCACTTACAGCCACTGATCCGAACACTGTATGTTCAGCTCAGCACTGATAAAACAGAATTAAAAAATCCAATTCATTGTCCCAGAAGTGTTCAGTCAGCAAAAGAGATGAAACAATTTTGACAAGAATGCTGTATTGGAAGATAAGAGAACAATTCCAGCTGCCTGCCACTGCCTCTCTGCCAGGAGACATTTTTCTTTTCTACTGGCTCTTGTCTAAGAAGTTTCTAGTCGCATTCCTCCCAGAGAGGCAGAAATGAGAGACCCTCTTATGCACCAGAGTCCTTCATTTGGTCCTTAAGGTCAACCTATGAGGCCAGGGAGAAGAGGGATGGACTATCAGATGGGTTAGCAATTTGCCCAAGGAAGCTAACATTGAGGCCTGTGTCCTGCTCTTTGAATCAGCATGAGGGTCCCTTCGCATGAATTCTCTCATTCTCCCTCACTAGGTTCTGAGGTCCTTCAGGGCGAGGACAGTGTCTCATGTGTATACATTCAGCACTTTCCAAGCATATCTACTTCTTTCCTTTCCCTCTTTTGTCAATAAAGATAGGCTTGGATGTGTATCTTGGCGGCATGCTAGCGTGTATGCCTACTTGAGTCACTGAAGAAGTGACACCAACAATCCAAGGCAGTTAAGTACTTGCCGTGCTTAGAGGAACAGAGAGGAGTGTGTTGGGTGGGGGGGACGTAGGCTGCACAGAGGAGAAAGGGGTCTTGAACTTTGGAAGATGGGATAGGGTTTGGATCTTAATCTGCTCATCAGATCCACAATCTTAATCTGCTCATAGGCAGATCCATCTGCCCTATACCATAGCAGGCCTGGTACTGAGTATGGGGTAGGCTGGGAAATCAGGATAGATAAATAACGGGGTATTTGGAGGCTGAACTTGGTGTATCCAGGGAAAAATAAGAAACTGAGGCTCAGAGCTATCACATAAGGACACTGTCCAGTTGAGAGATCTCAGTGAGAATAACATCTCCCCCCAACCCAAAGAATGCTTTTTAGATGAGATGAATGAGGGATGAGATCCAATTGCCAGCATCAATGAGTCTCTTTTACACCTCTCAGCAATACTGTCACCCGAGAGTCAGAGGGACACAGCTTTTCCTGGAGATTTTCCAGCTTTGAGTTAATTATTCTCACTTTTGAAGCTGCGACTTCTGACTGTATCCCACAGTCTCGAGTTGTCCAGAGAAAAAGCACTTAGTCCCAAAAGGTTGACACTTAAAAAGATGTGTGCAGAATCAGCAAGCAGGACCCAGTCTGCTCTAATGAGGATTCACACAGTGCACTCTTTAGGTCATAAGGCAATGCAGGACCTGGTGTGGGGTTGCCCATTGCTAATCCCAGCACTTGGGATGCAAAGGCAGGCAGATCAGGAGTCCAAGGCCAGGCTTAGCCACATAAGACCCTGTCTCCAAACGAACAAAAATAGTAAGAAAATGCAAAGCTTTTGACAACTTTTCTTAAAAACAATTTCTCTGTTTTTCACGTCATCTGAATTTTCAGTTGCTCTTGCCAGCACAGCTATGCATGGCTGGGCACTCTGCTAGAGCACACAGGATCATAAAGCATGATCTGCTGTGTCTAAATTTCTTATGGGGAACAATCTAGAACCCTGGTCACCTTAGATATCATAGCCCAAATTAGGGTCTTGGCCAAAGTTAGTTTGTTAGTTTGTTTTTGAGACAGTATCTCACTGTGTAGCCCTGGCTGGCCTGGTACTCACATAGATCCACCTATCTCTGCCTTCTGAGTGCTAGGATTAAAGGTGTGCACCTCCATTCCCTGAATCATTTTATTTTTGAAAGAGGGACACCCTGTGTTCCCCAGGCTGGCCTCAAAGCCCTAGAGTCAAGCACTTCACTTCAGCCCTCTGCACATTCAAGTTTAAAATGAGAGAGATGTCTGTGTATACCAGAACACCTGGGGAGGCTCCACAGAGCCCAGCGACTTCATTTTGTACTTTCATTTTTTGAGACAAGGTACATACTCACAATGTAGCCCAGACTGACTTACTGGAAAAGAGGCACAAGCAACCATGCCTGGAGCTTTTGGAGCTTTTGAATGTTATACCATATCTGAATGCTACCTATTGAACAATAAATTACTTTGAGGAATTTAGTGACGTCCTCTGTATCTCTTACTTTGTATCATTGTCTCATTTTTGTGTAAAGTCTTGTTTTTCTGATTCAGGCTGTTTTACTGCATGAGTTTTTCTGAGGAGCGTTGTTACACACTTTTGGAAGGGGCAATGCCAGCTGGCCACCACTTTGTGGCTAGAATAAAAGCCTCCCAACCCTCAAGCCAGCACTATCCCTGAGTCTTCCTGCCAACTGTGTGGTAGAATCTGGCTGCAGAAAGCCCAAAGAAACCCAGATCAATCAGGAGCCTGTGATTTCATTCAGTGCAGAGCAGGATACAGTCAGTAACAGACCTTGATGGAAAGTCTCCACTGGAAGAAACTCTGTTCCTTCCTAGACAACAGAAAACACAAAGGCTGAACAACAGTGTAACTTACCAGCAGGTGCCACTAATGGCAGAGCCTTGTGATAGGATATGAGTCTGCTGCCTGGTAGCTGTGCAAATGCCTATGTGTGGAAGGTGGTATAATAACAGAAGGGCTAGCCATCTGCTGGAAAACTTTCAAATATGGCACTCTGAGAGGATAAGCAAGTGGGAAACTTCTGGAAATTTAAAGCATGAACATCACATAAGTCCAGAGATGTGGCTCCAACTTCTCAAGCCAATTTTTTTCTATTTGATTTTCAATTTTCTATTCCACCTAACGGGGAAAGTTTGTCAGACTTAAGGTAATTATAATCTGTTTAGTTCCCATGTAGTAAACACTCGTTGAATCATTGGGTATTGGGGTCCTACTGTGTGCTTGGATTCTAGGGGAGAGATCTACTGCTTTACTTTCTTCCTATGCATCTACAGTTACCTATTAATCTGGGCTCCAAAAATTGCTTTAGCCTAATATGGTGGTATATGGTGGTTTATGCTTGTAATGCATGTACTCAGGAGGCAGAGGCAGGATTGCCACAAGTTTAAGGTTGGCCTGATCTAGTGGCTGTTAAATTGCTGAGTTGTTTAGAGCTATCCTTACTTGCTGTTTAGTCTACAGCTGGTCTTCTAAATGATGCCCTTGAGATAGTCTAATACTACTACTGTTCATTATGTGCTTACTGTATGCCAGGCACTCTGGTAAGTGCTATATATGACTTATTTTTTAAACAGTCTTTTTGTTTTATTGTATGGGTTTTATTTTATTGCATGTGGGTATACAATGTGTGTGTATGCATGCTTGCACTCGTGTGTGAATGTGGGCATGCACATTTGTCATGGTGTCCAGCCTTGGATGTCCATACATGCTTTCCACCCTGTTTGAGATAGGGTCTCATCGTCACTGTGTGTGCCAGGCTGGCTTGCCCATGAGTTTCTTGGGATTCTCCTGTCTCAGACTCCCATCTCCCTGCAGGAGTGCTGGGATTACCGATGTCCCTGATACACACCCAGCTTTTACATTCTTGGCATTCAAATTCAGGTCCTCACATTTGTGTGACATGTGCTTTACCCACTACGCCATTTTACCAACCCTATGTGAGTTATTTCACTCACTTCTCACACTAATTCCATTTTTACAAAGGTAGAAATTCAGATTCATCAAGTTTAGATAATTTGTGCTGGTTCACACGTGGTGAAACAAGGATTCCAATCCAGTTTGTTACTAAGTAACATAGTGACTGGCTATATATCTGGCATGGAGGGCAGAGGATGACTGACATTGCTAGGCCCACTCAGTCTCCTTCAGGCTCATGATCTAAGCAAATCTTATTCATTCCCAAGTTCATGGTTGCTTGCTATTGAAACAGGGAGCCTATCACAATGTAGCTCAGGCTTGCCTTGAAGATTCACCTGCCCCAGGCTTCCCAGTGCTGGAGTCACAGACGTGTGTCACCACATCCCATCCTAGTCCATGATTGTGACATTCGATACTTTGCCTGGATCTATGCGTTTGTGGGGGGTGGGGGGAGCGGGGCGGGGTTCTATTTTTAAGGGGTTGTAAGGATGGGTTGAGATCTGGTCTCATGAAGCTGTCCAGCAACTCAGTGTAGCTAAGAATAAACTCCACATCCTCCTGCCCCACCTCCTGAGTGGTGGCATCAAAAGGGTCAACCACTATGCCCAGCTCTGAAGCCATATTTTCAATGGAGGGTACTCCCAAGGGTACTGATATTTGGAGGGAATCTGTTGAAGTTTCTCTATCCTTTAATCTTCTTTCCTGTGCTTAAGAAAATACGTTTTCTGTGTTCATATGTGTGTGCTGGTGCAGACCTGTAACCCCACACCCAGAAGACTAAGGCAGGAAAATCCTGAGTATAAAGAGAATTCTGGAAACACAGGCTGTGATAACTAGGTACGTTATTTCCTCGAACAACAATTCCTCTGAGATTTTTTTTTTCCTTTTGAAAAATGGTTCTCTTATTGCAATGTATCTGTTGGGAGAACTATTTGAGATAATGAACCAACTACATACTACACATCCAACAAACTGTCAACAGGATTAAGAGTCCTAAGCAAATCACAGGATCACGGGTTAGACAGGCTTGTCTAGAGAGCATCTAGTAGCAGTTTGTACAGCTGAATACAGATCCTATCTCAAAGGTGCGAGCAGCTGATCCAAGGCCTGGGGATTCAGACTTAATAAATATTAGTTGACGAATTAGGCCAATTCTACCGGGGAACTGGGATGTCATTTACAAAACAGAATATCGATGCAGCCACCTACTAACTAGTATTCCTTTAGTCTCCCGTGGTTCAGTTAAAATGTAAAGTGAGCATTCGGACACCTCCGGCCTCATCTTAGTTCTGAGCCTACAGGCTGAATATGGAAGCCTCTGAAAAGAACATCACGCACGAACGCGAGCTTGCAGCTCGCCATTCCCGGCGGCCCACGCCCACGCTCAGCAGCAGTCTCGGGAGCCCCCGCTCCGCCCTCTCTTCCTGGTTTTCCCCAGCAACCCGCCCCTCTGGCACCACGTGACACAGCGCCGGCCGGACCGAGCCTCTGATTGGCCGGGTTTCAGGGCGCCTCGCGATTGGCCCCGGGCGGCGGGCCCCCGCCTCCCTCCTCCTCCTCGCCGCGGCCCACGTGAGGGGGGCGAGTCACGCGATTTCCGGGAACCCGTCAGGAAGGACATAAACAAAACAAACCCGAGGCAGCATGGAGAGGGGCCGCGGCTGCGGCAGCGCGGCCGAACCCCGCGCCTGAGCCACCCTCAGCCTCAGGTGAGTGCCGAGCGTCCGCACGGGAGGGCGGGGTGCGGCGACGGAGGGCTACGGGGCGCCGGTGCCTGGCTCCGGCCGAGCGGGGCGGGGGCCGCCGGGCCGAGAGCGCGCGGAGCGGGGCCGCCGGTGCGAGCTGGGCCAGGCTGCTTCCGCGGCCGACGGTTACATAAAAGGCGGGCGCGGGGACGGGCGCCCGTCCCCTCCCGGGTCCGGCCCTTGGCGCTCCCTGGAGCCGGGGGGCCGCGGCTGCCGGCAACCGGCCTGTCAGAGCGGCGAGCGGGTGGGAGGGGCCGGCAGGGAGGGGAGGAGAGGGGCGTGTGAGGGAGGCCGGCACGGCCAGCGCTCGGAGGGCTGGGGACAGAGTCTCGGGCCAGGCGAACTCCGGCCAGGGGCGTCGTAGGGCCACTGCTCCCCCCCACCGGCCCCTCCCCGGAGGCGGCGGGCGGCGGGGGCCTCCCTCTCGGGATTTGTTTATATGTCCTCTCTAAGCAGCTTGAACGGTCCGGAGGCGGGGCCCTCGCAAGCGAGTGGCGGCCGATGCTGTCCAATGGAGGAGGCGCGCGGAGGCACTTGCGCCAATGGGCGCAGGGAGGCGGTGCCGCGGGCCCCCAGTAAGTTAGGCTGTGCCGGGGGTGGGGCGGGCGGGGCGGCCATATTAGATGGGAGGGGACGGGGGTGGGGGGTCACTGAGCGGGGCGGAGACGGGGCGCAGGGCCGAGAGCCCGGCCGGGGGCGGGCCGGGTGTCGGCTGGAGTCCCAGCGGACCCGGAAGCCACCTGGAGGAGCCCGACCCGGCTCTGCTACTCCCGAGTGGAGGTGGCTGGGAAGTACCTAGGGCAGTCTAGCCTCCCAGGGGGCGGTTCCTGGGACTAGATGGAGCTTAGTCTCTGGCTTCTGTCTCTTGCTGGGCCCTCCGCTGCTTGACAAACCCTGCCGCCAAACCCTGTAATCGCCCTCCTCTAACCCAAGAAAGCAAGTCGTTCTGCTGTTTCTGAGCGGGCTTGAGTCTTACAACTCCCTTATGAGTGGGTATTTGGGTATCTAGCGGTCTGTTTTTGTACCAGGCCTCGGGTAGAGGCAGTCAGTCAGAGGAACTTCTGCATTTCTGGGTTTTGCAAAGAGAAAACCGACTCTGGAAAGTAGAGGGCTGGGCGGGGTTTTCTTTTTCTTTTTCTTTTTTTCTTCTTCTTCTTCATGTGGACGCCTTCCAAAGATCAGGCCCCTGTGCTTCTGAGTCTTAATTTGCCTCTCTTGCTCACATAAATTGGAAGCTGACATACATCAACTCCATGAGAAAACCGATCCGTGAGAAAAGTATTTAGGTTTGAAAGGCCTTTAGGACTTTTTGTCTTTCCAGTACCAGCAGGTGGGAAAGAGGATCAGGGTCTGACTTTTAGAGAGCAGAAAATAGGAGTTCTTTGTAAATCATGTGATCTCTGGTAAAATGATTGTCACTTGATTGTACTTTAAAATACTATTTTTCAGTGTTCTCTAATCTAAAATAATCGAGAGCTACATCCAAGGGGGAAATGGTGTGGATATGTAATTAGAAAATCACTTATTTGTGTTGTGATTGTTTTGGCACCATGTTAGCCTTGTTAAATGCTTATTTAAGCTTCTGTTAACGTGAGCTTATAGCCTGTGACCACATTCATATTGTCAAAGGTACCACGCTATCGATACATCTTTGTTTAAGCACTAAGGAGTAGGAACACACTGTAGATACATCATCTTCCAAGGTGCTCTTCAAGAGTTGAGCTGAAGAATAATCTTAACAGATGGTAAATAAATTACTCATTAATTTTGGTATTAGTTTTATATGACTGATGCTCAGTTTTGTTAAAACTCTGTAAAAATATAACCTCAGATTATTTGACATGTTTAAAAAATAAAGTATAATACTTATTTATTATTTGGTTTTTGGAGACAGGATTTCTTTATGTAGCCCTGACTGTCCAGGAACTCACTCTGTAGATCAGAATGGCCTTGAACTCAGAGATTTGCCTGCCTCTGCCTCCCAAGTGCTGGGATTAAAGTTGTGTGTCACCACTGCCCTACTAAGTATAATTTTTATAGCAAATAAAATATTAACCCTATATTTCATCACTTAATATTGTATTGCTAAGTCACAATTTGCTATAATGGCATAATCAGTTATAAAAGGGTATAGCTCAAGTTAAAAGCAAGCAAGAATTGTTTCACTGATACTACAATACTTATTCAAGGAAGTTTTCATTGCTTATGTAACAATTTCTTAAGAATGGCAAATAAATAACCAGAACTTATTTTGACTAAAATTCTTTTATATGCTTAGTATACTTTGGGGTTTAAAAAATTGTAAGTAAGTAAATCAGTAAGCTTTGGGGTTTAAAGAATTGTTGTTATTGTTGTTGAGACAGGGTTTTTCACTTTGTAGGCCAGTTAGTTGTGAACTCCAGGGACTCAAGTATTTCTTCCATGCTCGACTACAGACAAGTACCACTGACTAGCTCTGGAATTTTTAGTATAGTAAGAATAGAAAAAAGATATTCCAGGATTAATTTTGGAATCTCTATTTACTTTGTCATTTTGAATGTTGTATAACAAACTGAAAACAAACTTTGATGAAGAAAATAACCTATTTGAGTTCTAGAGCAAAAATCTGGCTTGAACTCATAGAGGTCTGTGTCTCTCTCCCTCCTGAGTGCTAGGATTTTAAAGATGTGAGCCACCACACTTGACAGAGTAGCAATTTTTAAAATAGTAAACAGAGTTCACTGTTAGCTTTTAAGCTTAATTTTTAGTCATCATCGACGATGAGATTTTTGAGGTTCATTAGTATAGGTTTGTTTTCAGTTAGGTTTGTACCTGGCCATTTGGGGAAAGGTCTCACTGACTTTTACCACATTCAGTAATGTCTCATCCCAAGGTAAACAGTCTTGGTCATAACTTTGTTGCACTGTTTTTGTTTGGTCCTGTGAGGTGGGGTCTTTCTGTGTTGCCCAAATTGGCTTTGAAGGCCATGATCTTCCTTCCTCAGCCTCTTGTTACTGGAATCATAGGGATATGCCACAGTGCACAGTTATTAGTTCTAAATTATCCCAGGACGGGAGTAGTTGAACTTCTTACTACATAAGATTAAATAGTAAAAATAATCTCTGTAATGACTGCTCAGCTCTGCAGTTTGTTTGGTGATGACCGATAAGAAGACAGCATAGCGAATGTGTGTTTTGTTTTGTTTTTTTTCAAGAGCAAGCTGTGCCCATTGATAACCTCTGTTTGAAGATATTGGCTGAGTTTGAAGTGCTCAGGTGGTAGGGAATTGCAGAGGATGTAAATACACACTTCAGATAGTATTGGCTCAATAGCCTAATGTTAGTATCTCCTGCCTTGAAAAGTTTCACTGTGGGAACATAGAGCACCATCCTATTTTAGAATTTTATATCCATGTAGATGTTTTGAAACTGTTTAAAGTAACTATTGGTATAGTTCTGTTTGTTTTAAAGGTGCTTTTTTTTTTCTTTTTGAGACTTATGACTTGGTATTTAGCCAGGCTAGCCTTGAACTCATTATTTTGCCCAACCTGGGCTATAACTTCTTTTGTTGCTGTTTTGTGGTGTTTGTTTTTTTGAGATAGGGTCTCATGTTGGCCAGGCCGACATCACATTCATTAAGTGGCCAGAAATATGACCCTGAATTCCGGATCTTCCTACCTGTCTTTTCCCAGTGGGGGATTATAGGCATTCACTACCATGCTGACAAGAGCCTTATATTTTATTGATTTGTGATAATCGGATTTTGGGGGGGACAGTGGGGGTTGAGACAGTGTCTCTACATAGCCCTGGCTGTCCTGGAACACTCTATGTAGACTAGACTGGCCTTGAATTCACAGAGATCTGCTTTCTTCTGCCTCCCAATTGCTGGTGTTAAAGGCATGTGCCACCATACCACATCTGGTTTGTGATAATTGTTCATTTTTATAGCAAGGTTTCTTTTCTTGGGGGAAGAGAAGTACAAAAATTCTTTTTCAAAAAATTTGTATTGCATTTGTTTGTGTGTACAGGCACACACGTGCTACAGCATGCATATGAAGATCAGACACCAACTTCAGGAGTCAATCCTTTCCTTTCACTGTGTGGGTCCTAAGGATTAAACTCAGGTTGTCATGTTTGGTGGCAAGTGCCTTTATTCACTGAGCCGTCTTGCCGTGTCTGCAAAATCATTCTTGCTGGCTACTCTGATTCATACTTGTGGGATAAAGTAAACTAGGAGAGATGCCGAGGACTTGCGTGATACTTCCTGACTGTAGTACTGTTTTGTTCCGTCACTAGCCGTGTCCTTTCTGCTTTTCACCAAATTCATGACCTTTCCCTCCAGAATCTGTAAGCAGTTCTCTAAGATCATGTTGAGCTACCAATTCCAGTTATTCAACTTTTTCTTCCCATCTGTCTCTTTTGTGATAGTCTCAGGCTAGGCTTGCGCTCTCTGTGTAGCTGAAACTGGCTTTGAACTGATAGTCCTGCCTCCACCTCTCAGGTGCTGTGATTACACACATAAGACACCATGTCCAACTATTTTGTCCTTTCAACACCAACAGTGCTTTGATACTTTGTGTTGTGTTTTCACTTAAATATCTTTTCTTTCTTAAGATAGGGTCTAACTATGTAACCGTGCCTGGCCTTGAACTCAAAAAGGTCCAACTGCCTCCACCTCCTGAATACTGGGATTAAAGGCTTGTGTCACAATACTTAGTCAACTAAGACTGCTGATCCTTTATTTATTCGAGACAGGGTTTTGATGTGTATCCCTGGCCGTCTTAGAACTCACTCTGTAGACCAGGCTGGCCTTAAACTCAGAGATCTGCCTGCCTGAGTGGTGGGCATGCACCACCATGCCCATCAGGCTTGCAGGTTTTACCCTTTGGGTTTCTTGGGTGTCTCCATGTACCTTCTTGAGTATAATACTGTGTCTGAGGGTTTGAGGTGCTGCTCTAAATAAACTCCTCCTTTGCTGCTGCTTGCTTTTCCTAATGGACCTCCAACCTTCTCTATCACAGACTTGCCATTCACTGAGGAATTTGAAACACTACAAGAATAACATTTTTAAAAAAGTTTTTATGGTTATAGGGGAGAACTAGGGATGTACTTCTGTTCATAAGATTCATGTAGAGGGCCTTGAAAGCACTGGCTATGCTTGGTGAGGAACCCCATATAGTTGCCAGCACCCACAATGACAGCTCACAACTATCTGTAACTCCAGTTCCAGGAGATTCCTACACCCTCTTCTGGCTGCTTCCTGCATGTGGAACACAGGCATACATCCAGGCAAAACACTCGTACACGTAAAAATAATAAATCTCTTTAAACTCAGAATACCTTAAAACAGCAAGACTTCTAGCATTCTGTCAGTGTTGTCAAATGAGGCTGAGGGAGCTGAGGACATGGGTCAGTGGGTAAAGATGCTTACCACCAAGGTTGATAACCTGAGGTCAGTTCACTAGTGGAAAGAGAACAGACTCCTACAAGATTTCCTCTGACTTATTTGTGCATTTACACATACAAAGAAATATTATAAAAAATTTTAAAGTCAGATGGACTTTTACAGTGTCACTATTGTCTGTCTGTCTGTGTCTCTCTCTGTCTCTCTGTCTCTCTGTCTCTCTCTCTCTCTCTCTCTCTCTCTCTCTCTCGTGTGTGTGTGTGTGTGTGTGTGTGTGTGTGTGTGTGTGTGTGTGATTTTTTTTGAGCCAGTGACCCCAGATGGGCAACAAACTTGTGCCATTTGTCCTCCTTCAGCCTCTCAGGTGCTAGGATTGTAGGCATGTTCTACTACATTTGTCTTCTTACCTAGTTTTTTAGTTTTTCTTTTAGTCTCTGACTAGGGTCTGACCCACTCACCTCTTTGCTTCTTTCTTGATTTATAGGTACCCAGATACCTGTGATTTTAACCATAACTTATCCTCATTTCTTCTACTCTTAAAAGGTTTTACTTTTACCCTTTCATTTCATTTTGCTTTTTAATTTTTTTCTGTTGCACTTATATTTTTTTACCCTTCTTTACTCTTATTTCTGTTGCATTTATTATGAATGTGTACCTGTGTGCACATATGCAATGGTGTGCTTGTGGAGGAAACTCAGGAGTCACTTCTTTTTCTACTATGTGGGTCTGGAATAATTAAACTCAGATCATCAAGCCTGGTGGCAAGTGCCCTTATCCACAGAGCTGTCTAGCCAGCCTCCATTTTTTTAACTTTAAATTTTTTTTTTGAGACTGGATCTTACTCTGTAGCCTTAGCTAGCCTTGCGGTCACTATGTAGACCACCTGTCTTCTGATTACTGGGATTAAAGAAGTAAACCACAACCACCTTATTTTGCTTTTTGAAACAGGATCTCATAATATAGCCCAGGTTGGTGTGAAACACTCTGTAACCCAAACTAACCTTGAACTCCTAGCAATCCACCTGCCTAAGTCTCTTGAGTGCTGAGGTTACAGGCATGTGCCACTATGCCCAGATAGATACCTTTTTAAAATCAGTATTATTAACAAATGTCACATAGGTGAAACTTAATTCAGATTCAGTATTGCCCATGTCAAAAAAAAAAAAAAGGAAAAAGAAGTTCACAGAATTTTGAGTTTTAATAAATACTACCATCTAGCTACTGCTGTGATTAAATCTGTAATATTCCTATCACTGTACAGTGCCTCCTTTGTGGTTAGCCCTCCTCCCTCACCACAGGTCCCAGGCATGAAATTGTCTTGTTATGGTCAGCAATGGAATTTTATATAAATGAAGTCATGCGCTACATTGTCTTTTGAGTCTGATCTCTCATACTCTTGAGATAACCTGTGTATTTGGTCCTGTCAGTTATTCTGTGGCTGTACCACAGTTATTTTCTGCTCACCAGTAGGTGGTTGTTGAATTGATTCAGGTTTTAGGCTGTTGTAAATGGTGGGTGAAAACATTTTTGTACTAGTCTTTTTAGTTTTCTGAGACAGGGTTTCTCTGTGTAGCCCTGGCTGTCCTAGAACTCACTCTGTAGACTAGGCTGGCCCCAAACTCAGAGATCCTCCTGCCTCTGCCCCCCACAAGTGCTGGGATCAAAGGTGTGTGCCACTATCACCACCCAGCTGTGCTAGTCTTTTAAATAGCTTTTCTAACATTAGTCACCTTTTACTTGGCATCCCTGCAGACCTACTGAGAGAAAATTCCTGGAGTTGGCTACCTTCATAAATACACTGTGTGTAAAATCTATAGTTTGGAGCATCTGTCAGCTTAGATGCCTATGTGTGAATGGTCTGTGTAGAGAGTACAGCAAACCAGGAAGCCTAGTTTGGAGGAAGTAGTCTCACCAAGGTTCAGTGGTCATCTTCTTGGGAGTATGTACCCAGTGTGGTTAGGTCTGATTTTTTTTTTTTACCTTGAAAAGAATGATAATAGGAATTAGAAATGTGATTGAGCTGGGCGGTGGTGGCGCACGCCTTTAATCCCAGCACTCGGGAGGCAGAGGCAGGTGGATCTCTGTGAGTTCGAGGCCAGCCTGGTCTACAGAGCGAGTTCCAGGAAAGGTAGGTGCAAAGCTACACAGAGAAACCCTGTCTCAAAAAACCAAAAAAGAAAGGAAAAAAAAAAGAAATGTGATTGAAATTTCCAAATTAAGTGCTGGCAGGTAAATTTTTAAAATGTTAAAAAAAAAAAAAAAAAAAAAAAACAACCAACCAACCAACCAAACAAAAACCCCTCCAAAACCAAACAACCCTTGAATGGGAGCTAAATAGAAGTGTTCTGTAGGAATTGAAATCTGGCTATGGTCCATTTTGAGATTTCTACTTTCAAACTTTGACTTCTGCTTTCATTTTTCTTTCTTTTCCAGAAAGGGTCTCACATGCATTAGGCCATCTTTGAACTCACGATGTAGTTGAGGCTGAACCTGGAACTCCTCCTGCCTGTATCTCCTTAGTGCTGGGATTACAGGCGTGCACTGCCATGTCTGGTTTATTTGGGTTTTATGTATGCTGTGCAAGCAGTCTGCCAGCAGAGCTACATTCCCACTGAGCTACATCTTCAGCCCAGTCTTCTGCTTTGAAATGTACTTTCTTTTGGTAGAATGCATTAGTTAGGTCACCCCCTCCCCCTTTTAAATAGCTGAGCATAATAACTTGCTTATTTTCCAAATCCAAAAGTTAACATTTTATTTATTTTATTTGCATGAGCTCATTTTGGCACATGTCTGGAGGTAAGACGACAACATGTAGGTTCTAGGGGTAGAACTCAGGTGGTGAGGTTTGGTGATAGGTGCCTTTACCTGCTGAGCCATCCTGCTGATGCCAGATCTTCAAGTTTAGAACTAACAAATTACTAAAAATAGATTTTATTCTTCTGGTTGTAGAGATATTACGAGTATTGAGTACCTGCTTGAAGGATGATTGGGACCGGGTTCTGGTTATTCTATGTTTTTTTTTCTTGGCTAACTGCTGATTCTGTTCAGTGCTATGTTTTCTTGACAGTTGGAATAGTCTGTTTCACTTCTTTGGTTTATTTGGACCCTTTTAGAGATAAGTATGGCATAGATCAAACTTTCCATTTATTAGAAACTATTTTAAGTATTATAGATTCGAGTTGCCCAGAATCTGTGGTGAAGCCGGTGTTAACTATAAGAAAAAGTTAGGACTTGTGCAGTTGTGAAGCAGTAATAATAGTGAAGAGGAAGCCGGGCGTGGTGGCGCACGCCTTTAATCCCAGCACTCGGGAGGCAGAGCCAGGCGGATCTTTGTGAGTTCGAGGCCAGCCTGGGCTACCAAGTGAGCTCCAGGAAAGGCGCAAAGCTACACAGAGAAACCCTGTCTCGAAAAAACCAAAAAAAAAAAAAAAATAGTGAAGAGGCTCTTTTCCTTTGTAATCTCCATGCTAATTCTTTGATATTACAGAAATGATTAGCTGGTAGGTTTGTGAACTGTTTTGTGAATCCCGAGCTCGTTTTGCTGATTTAGCCAGCATAATTCACAGTGACCCTCAGAAAGCTGAGACAAGAGTGGTAAATAACCTTGAATGGCCTGAGGAAATGTATTTTATTATATCTTTTGCAAACTGGGAATGCACCTGTGTCTCCTACATGCTAGCAAGTGCTCTGCTACTGAGTTATATATACCCTGAGCCCCTTTGTTAAACTTTTTGAGAGATACCTGGTTTGAGTGCCTAAGCTGAACTTGAAGTTGCAGTTCTCCTTTACCCATCCCCTAGAACAGTGTTTCTTTCTCAACCTTCCTAATGCTTCGACCTTTTAATACCCCAACCATAAAATTACTCTCATTGCTACTTCATAACTAATTCTGCTACTGATATGAATCGTAATATAAATACCTGATATGCAGAATATCTGCTATTCCATCCCTTCGAAAGGGCCCTTAAGACCTCTAAAGGGGTCATAACCCACATGTTGAGAACTTCTGCCCTAGAAGGTGGACTTGTACGCCTGTGCCACCAGTCTCAGCTCTGAGTACCCCTTACTCACTTTAATTCCAGGCAGCTGAGTTTTTGTGATAAGTTTGGGAATTAGATTTTGAACTCGGTTTGGGTTTATATCTTTATAACAGCAGAATCCCAGGAACTTGATTAAATACCAAAGAAGGAATCTGAAGAAATTGCCTGCATTTATTGATTGCCTATTTTGTATTCTGGCTATACACTTGAATCACAGAATCACAATATCCCTACAAAGTAAGAGAGCAATTCTTACATAAAAGGGCAAGTAAGTGTCTGGAATGATATTCCTAATATTTACTTAAGAAATAGAACCCTTTCCTCACATAGTGGTGCTTGTCTGTAATCACAACATTTTGGAGGCTGAAGCAGAAGGATCATTAGTTTGAGGCCAGATTGGGCTATGTAATAGTGAGGCTATGTTTTGAAAAAAGAACAGCAACAAGAAGAAAAATTATACAAAGGGGAAAGACTGGGCCAGACTGTTCTACATAGTGGGTAGAGAGACCCTGATTTAAAAAACCAAAAAGAAAAAAAACCTTTTGTGTGGTAGTTCTTAGGGTTGTCTTTGTTTGAGCTTTGCTTTGTTTTAGTTTTTAGTCCCAGAACTTACTGTGTAAGACTAACTTTCAACTTTGAGCAGTACTTCTGCCTCAGCCTCATGAGCTTTGGGATAGGCTTGAGTCACTATTTCTAGATTTTGTTGTTGCTGTTGTTTTAGGGTCTAAAAAATGTATATGTGTCTCTGTGTACATGTGTGTGCATGCGTGTGTATCATATATGTGCCATGTGCCCATACATGAGGCACAGAAGATGGGATGGGAACTGCTGTAGCTGGAGTTAGAAGTGGTTGTAAGGTTTCTGACATGGGTTCTGGGAACCAAACTCAGGTCCTCTATAAGAACAGATGACCACTGAACCACCTCACTGGCCCATTTTTTTTTCTGCAGATTTATTTTTACCTGTGTGTGTATTTTATCTGTGTGTGGGTTTGATGAAGGACAAAAGAGGCTGTTGGATTCCCTGGAGCTGAAGTTATAGGCAATTGTGAACCACTCAACGTGGATTCTGGAACCCAGACACAGGCCTCTGGTAGAGGCCCAGACTGTTTTGTTAAGCCAGACAGTGAAACTCAGTAGTAATCTAAGATGGCTTCAAATCATCATGCTGCTGCCTCTGCATCTGCTTCTCCCTAGTGCTGGAATGGCAAGTTTAGGCTACTATGTCCATCTTTGTGTGTGTGTGTGTGTACACGTGCATGCACATGCTTTTTCAAGACAGGATTTCTTCGTGTAACAGCCTTGGCTGTCCTAGAACTCACTCTGTACACAGGCTGGCCTCGAACTCCCAGAGATCCACCTGCCTCTGCCTCCTAAGTGCTGAGATTAAAGGTGTGCGCCAATACTGCCAGGTCATTATGTCCATCATAAGCAGAGTATTAGAATCTCCTTCTCATAGAAGTCTTTCTGGGCAATAAGCTAAAACAACACTTAGCTTTTGTGTTTGAGTTGAAGAGAGGTGTCTACAAATTTCACTCCATAGTTCCTCTAGCCTTGTGTCTATAACCTGTTACTGACCTTGTTCCTTAGTGTCATGCTTATGATACAGCCTGTTGCATCATTGAAGAGGTGTGAAATCCCAGACAGAAGGGCACAGTGAGTTTTGAAGAGCAGCCTCAGTTTCTGAGGACAGGAGTACTAGAGTTGGGAGGGTACCTTCAAGAGTTTCCTGATCTTGGTGCATACTCTGTATTCATTGCAGCTTGCACCAGCAAGTGTGGGGTTTCAAGCTGCTGCTCCTAATCATACTGTTTCTCTTCTTGTGTTTTATAGATTTCTGTGGAACAATTGAGAAAACTGTTAAGGGAGATGGATTCTTTTAAACATTTGAATAAATGACATTTATGTCAGTTCAAAGCCTGGATGAGTTGTTTTTTTTGGGTTTTTTGTTTGTTTGTTTGTTTTTTTCTGAGACAGGGTTTCTCTATGTTAGTCCTGGCTGTCCTGGAACTCACTTTGTAGACCAGGCTGGCCTCAGACTCACAAAGATCCACCTGCTTCTGCCTCCTGAGTGCTGGGATTAAAGGTATAGACCTTTACTTATCTTATTTATATTTTAAATTGTATTCCTTTATCCTCTCCTCCCTAAACAAGAATTATTGTAGGTCTCTAAAATCAACTCAAATTCATACAGAGTTTTCTGGGAAATAAAAAAAGAGTTCAACTTTTAATACTTTTAACTATCTGATATTAGTGTTTTTAAGACAAATTAGGAAGCTGTTGTAAGATACTTGGCACACATGGAGTGCTGTGCTTGGTAAGTAAGTATTGAATGTCAGACTTCTTTCTAATGACCTCATTGAGTACGAAGAGTGCTTTACTTCTGACTCATAGTCCCTAAGGATCTGTGGTCTTCAGAGATTTTTCATTCATTGTCAGCCAAGCTGCCCAATTCTGTCCCACAAAAAGCATTAGTTTTAGAACTATAGTGAAATAGACAAAGGAATATGATGATTAGTCTCAGAGACATCACTGTCAGTGAAAGCAAGGAAGAAGGAAAACGTGAGCAAAAATACACAAGCCAAAGTCTCACTGTTGGAGAGCCTTAGGGGAGTGAAATTTGTTGTAAGCACCTGGAGGGTGCCAGGGAACTGGTAAGATCAGTTTGATTACTTAAAGTGGAAGATAGGGTTGGGAAGATTGTTTCACTTGTTATCTTGAATATTTTAGACATTACAGAAGATTTAGGGGTACGGTACGAAGGTCTGGCAGGCAAGGGAGAATAACTTCAAAATGGGGCTTCATGCTAGGTGTAATTCTAGCATTCAACTGCCACAGGCTGAAGGATTGAGTTCAAGGCCAGCCTGAGTTTCTTTAGGGAAATAGGGCTGGGTGTGGAATCATATGCCTATAGTCCCAGAGAGGCAGAGGCAGGAGGATCTCTGTGAGTTGGCCAGCCTGATCAACATAGTGAGTTCCAGGCCAGTCAGGACTACACAATGAAACCATGTCTTAAAATAACAACAACAACAACAACAAAAAAAAAAGTGAAGCCTAAGACCTAGAGAGAGGAATGTATAGGCAAATGTTAGAATGATTCAGGGTAGTGAGGTTAAAAAGGCATATTTTGTGTGCAGTGTTAGGTAAGTGGTTGGTATATCTTTACTAATAATAAAATCCACAGCATAAATTAATAAAATGGTTAGGGAAGAGTTGAATCTGAGATCAGTCCTCCACATCTGACTGTCAGAGAGAGATGGTTCTATTTTGGAGTAGCAACATTTGAATGGAGTTGCTGGCATAGTGTCTGTGAGGTGGTAGGGTGTTAGCACAGTTAGCACAGATACCCTAGCTGAAGATAGTAGGTACATGCATGCATATTCGGAAGCTGAAGGAAATTTGGGGTTGAGTGTAGAGCGTCTATGGTGGTTGGTTTGTTGAGAGACATCATTTAGTTAATGACCTTAGGCAGATCTCTTCCTTTTGCTGAAGTGTTGTATTTTTTTTTTAAATTAGTGTAAAATAGATGGCAGAGGGACAATGATGAATTTGGATAATTTTACAAAAACACTGACTCCTGTTAAATCTCCAGAGTCTATCTTGTGCTTTGAATCTGTAAACAGCAGTACAAATATAAGGTGAATATTTTGCCCATAATGATTACTAAGAGTAGCTGAGTTAGAAAAACATTCTCTGCTTCTGTCAAGAATTTTTCCATGGCCCTATCCTCTGGAACAATTTAAATGCATAAACCCAGGCTAAAGAATGCCCCTAATGTCTTTTTTTTTAATTAAGAGATTTTCTATTCATTTTACATACTAACCACAGATTCTCCTCTCCTCCCTCTTCCTGCCCCCTAGCCTTCCCCCTCATCGCACCCCCCATTCCCACCTCCTCCAAGGCAAGGTCTCCCATGGGGAGTCAGCAGAGCCTGGTACATTCAGCTGAGGCAGGTCCAAGCCCCTCCTCCCTGCACCAAGGCTGTGCAAGGTGTCTTACCATAGGCACTAGGCTCCAAAAAGCTGGCTCATGCATAAGGGGCAGGTTCTGATCCCACTGCCTGGGGGCCCCCTAAACAGTTCAAGCTAAACAACTGTCTTGCTTATCCAGAGGGCCTAGTCCAGTACCATGGGGGCTCCTCAGCTATTGTTCATGTGTTTCCATTAGTTTGACTAGTTGTCTCTGTACTGCTTCCAGTCATGGTCTTGATATCTCTTACTCATAGAATCCCTCCTCTCTATCATCAATTGGACTTCTGGAGTTCCGCCTGGGACCTGGCTATGGATCTCTGCATCTGTTTCCATCAGTCTTTGCATGAGAGTTCTGTGATGACAGTTAGGGTATTCAGCCATCTGATCACCAGAGTAGGTCAGCTCAGGCACCCTTTCGACTATTGCCAGTAGTCTATGGTGGAGTCATCCTCGTGGGTTCCTGGGGACCTCCCTGTTCCCATGGTGTCTTCACTTATCATGGTTATCTCTTTCCTTGCTCTCCTACTCTTCCCATTCCAGCTCGAACCTCCTGCTCCCCTAAGCTCTCATCCCCCGTCCCTTGCCCTCCATTACCCCCCCCTTACCCCCAGTTTGCTCATGCAGATCTCATCCATTTCTCCATTGCTGGGCAATCCATGAGTCCTTCCTAGGGTCCTCCTTACTAGCTAGCCTCCCTGGAGCTTTGGGTTGCAGTCTGGTTATTTTGCTTTACATCTAGTATCCACTTATGAGTGAGTACATACCATGTCTGTCCTTCTGAGTCTAGGTTACCTCACTCATTTTCTAGTTCCATCCATTTACTTGCAAACCTCATGATGTCATTGTTTTCCTCTGCTGAGTAGTACTCCATTGTGTATACGTACCACATTTTCTTTTTTTCTTTTTTTTTTTTTTTAAGATTTATTTATTTATTCTGTTTACAGTGTTCGCTTGCATGTGTCCCTTCAGGCCAGAAGAGGGCACCAGATCTCATTACAGATGGTTGTGAGCCACCATGTGGTTGCTGGGAATTGAACTCAAAACCTCTGGAAGAACAGCCAGTGCTCTTAACCTCTGAGCCATCTCTCCAGCCCCATGTACCACATTTTCTTTATTCATTCTTCAGTTGAGGGGCATCTAGGTTGTTTCCAGGTTCTGGCTATTACAAATAATGCTGCTATGAACTTAGTTGAGCATGTGTCCTTGTAGTATGATGAGCATTCCTTGGGTATATGCCCAAGAGTGGTATAGCTGGATCTTGAGGAAGATTGACTCCCCATTTTCTGAGAAACCACCATACTGATTTCCAAAGTGGCTGTACAAGTTTGCATTCCCACCAACAGCAAAAGGAGTGTTCCCCCTGCTTCACATCCTCTCCAACATAAGCTGTCTTGGTCTTAGCCATTCTGATGGGTGTAAGATGGTATCTTATAGTTGTTTTTGATTTGCATTTCCCTGATGACTAAGGATGTTGAGCAATTCCTTAAATGCCTTTCGGCCATTTGAAATTCTTCTGTTGAGAATTCTCTGTTTAGCTCTGTAGCCCATTTTTTAATTGGACTGTTAGGTATTATGATGTCTAGTTTCTTGAGTTCTTTATATATTCTGGAGATCAGAAAAAGATCTTCACCAACTCCACATCTGACAGAGGGCCCCTAATGTCTTCTAGTCAATAGTTTTGAGAAATAAGTAGTCTTTCCATCTAACTTAGATTAATTTAGAGAGGTGTGCTAGTGTCTTCCCTATTGGTTAAAGGGGCTTTTTTTTTTTGCCCAGTCTTCCAAAGGAATTGAACAAAAGTATGAGAAGTCTTGTGTCTTTAAGACCTCAGTTCAAAGAGAGAGATCACTTTTTTTTAAAGATTATTTTATTTTATGTGTATGAGTGTTTTGCCTACATGTATGTAGGTCCGCGGTATGTGTGCCTGATGCCCACAGATGTCAAGTGAGGGATGATGCTGAGAATTGAACCTGTGTAATAACAAGTGCCCTTAACCAGTGAGCCATGTCTCCAGCCCCAAGAGAGAGCATTTTTGAAACTTAGATACTCTTAGGTCCTCAGAACTTTCAGCAGAACGTGACTTTCATTCTTCTTATTTAATTTTTGGTTGCAAACCTAGTTTTGCAACTTATATTTCAGCCCTTACATTTTTTTTTTTTTTTTTTTTTTTTTTTGGTTTTTCGAGACAGGGTTTCTCTGTGTAGCTTTGCGCCTTTCCTGGGACTCACTTGGTAGCCCAGGCTGGCCTCGAACTCACAGAGATCCGCCTGGCTCTGCCTCCCGAGTGCTGGGATTAAAGGCGTGCGCCACCACCGCCCGGCAGCCCTTACATTTTTAAAACTCTGTGACGCTAATAGAAGACTTGAATTGACTGTACAGTAGAGGGGTTTATGGGGCAGGAGTGCAGAAGGATCACAGTGGCTCAGTGCTGTTTGGGCTACTCTAATGACCTTTTGATCTTTATGTTTCTCATGTAGTTCCTAGCCTATAATGTGCATGTGTGTGCATATACACATAATGTACATATGAGTAAAGTATAACATGTAGAAAGGAGATCAAGAAAGGGCAAATATGTGATGAGGTGATGAGAAAGGATGGAATTTAAGTAATGGACACATGATTTATGAAAAAAGATATAAAGTTAATTGTCTTTCTAATTTTAACTTTGTCAGTGGATGTGTGTGTGTGTGTGTGTGTGTGTGTGTGTGTGTGTGTGTGTGTGTGTGGAGAGAGAGAGAGAGAGAGAGAGAGAGAGAGAGAGAGAGATTAGCATATAAAAATATAATGGATTGTGAAAGTGTAAATCCAAAGTAACCTCACAGCTTCAGCGTGGCTACTCTAACTTTAGAAGTTCATTGAGATGGATGGACTCTGGGTCTATCTAATCTTGCTTTGTGATAGCTTTTATTTGCATGTCCTTTACAGTAAAATTTTAATTAAAAAGCAACAGTTTAGAAACATAAAATATATATGAAAGCATTTGATTTTTGTTTGTTATGGGTTCTCACTGTGTGATTCTGACTGGTCTGTTACTTGCTGTGTAGTCAAGGCTCACCTCAAACTTGTGGCAATCCTCCTGCCTCAGCCTCATGAGTTTTAGGATTGCAGGCATGAGCCAGCATTCCTGGTACCATTTTACCATGTTTAAGTGTGTACATTAACAGTGTTGTGTAGCCATCACCACTAACTGTTTCCAAACATTTAGCCATCTCGAACAGAAACAATGTCCATTAAATTGCAACTCCCAGTCAGTGCCTCGTAACCTCTGTTCTACTTTCTGTCTTTATGAAATTTCTCTGTTCTAGGCACTTAATGTCAGTGGAATCATAAGTCATCCTTTTATATATCAGACTTATTTCACTTAACATAATGTTTTCAAGGTTTGTTGTAATGTCCGTTAGAACTGCATTCATTCTTATTCTGTTGTGTATACATGGATGGCTATTTCAGTTGTTTCCAACTCTTGGCTATTGTGTTTAATGCTGCTATGAATGTGGATGTTTTAAGTCAGGAATAGAGTCGCCGGATCATGTGATAATCCTTTAACTTACTGAGAAACTGCCAGGCTCTCCCTTACTATCTGTACTATTTTACATCTCTACCAGCAGTTCATGAGGGTTCTGATTATTCCTGTCCTCTTCAACATTTTTTAGATAATAGCTATTCCATTGGGTGTGTCAAAAATTTTAAACTTTGCTCTGGTGATGTTGGATGACTCAGAAGGCAGTTTACTACTGTGCGGAGCTATTTTCAAGTTACTAAAAGGAGTGAGTGGCCCAAACTACTGCAATAAAAAGGGATTCTGACTGTCATGTGTAGTATCTGCTTACTTATTCATAGGATACTTCATTTATAAAGAGGGTTGTGTGTGTATGTTTCTTCCTTTTGGGGGGGGGAGAGGGGGAGTTTCAAGACAGGATTTCTCTGTGTAGTTTTGGTGCCTGTCCTGGATCTCGCTCTGTAGACTAGGCTGGCCTCCAACTCACAGAGATCCATCTAGCTCTGCCCCCAAGGGCTGGGATTAAAGGTATGCACCACCACTGCCCAGCCAGTTTCTTTCCTTTTTTATGTTGAGAGATAGACTGAGACTGATTTATTATATAGCCCAGATTAGCCTGGAACTTGAGCAGTGATCCCCCTGCTTCAGCTACCCATGTGCTAGGATTGTTGGCATGAGCTACCATGGTTCAATTAGTCTATAAAGAGGCTTCTATGTTTCTTGATGTGACTAGGAAGTAAGCCAAAACTTTCAGGGGCAGAGGGGCTTGGAGCTCCTCAGTCAATTCTTAGGTTTTGCTTTTGAAGTCATTTATGATGAATGGTTTGCATGGAGCTAGGGATGAGCTTTTGTAAGCTGTCTTTTGACTGTGTGTACTGTCATTATCTGTTGCCCTGTCTGACATGCATAGTAAGCCTTAGCATGTGTTCAGAGAACCAAAAACCTGACAGCAAGACCTGGCAGGGCTGTTAAAGAAATTGGAGATAATCTTTTTCTTCAGGTACTGTTGCTGCTCATCATTTACTGATCCCACCTTCCTGCCTCACAGAGCTGACTTCTAGTGCATAATTGATTATGATACCTAGAAAATGTTGCTGAATATTTTTTTTAAAAGCCCGGGTACAGAAACTCTATTGGCAAATATGCTGATGGTCCAGTTTTGTCTCCCCTGTTAAATGCACACAACTTGCCTCAAAACTGGTGAGCCAGTGCTGTGAGCAAAAGGATTGACTGGGAAACTTCAACCACTTCTTTGTTTGCCTTTTATCTGGAAAAAGCAATCTTTGGGGCAGGGAGGAAGATTTAATGAACAACTTTGGGAAATGGCATGTGCTGTGTTCGGCTCTTGAGATTTACAGTGCACAGCAGCTCCTTAAAATTCAGCAATAATGAATTGTGGTTTTGTTAGTGTTTTCCAAACCCTAACAGTCCTTTGGTTGAGTGACTACTCCTTGTCACAAGGATTCCTTAATCACACTTTGGGGAATTACGACCCTTGCTTTTGTATAAAAAAATTTGAGCAAAATATAAATTTTTTGAGGTCAATAAAGTATAAAGGTTCCCTGAGTGCAAGTTGTTAGACCTTCCTCCTTAGTGTTATTCTATCTCTAAGTAACTGGGCTTTTTTGATACTCAACAGATACTAATGCCCTATTTGTATGTGCTACTCATTAGATGATACAGTTTTTAGAGCCCTGTCTCATTGTGGGAGATACTGTGTGATGATAATTGCTATATAATCTTCCACCCTTGTTACATAATTAAGGAAAAATAACCTGCATTGCAGATGTAATAGATAAGCCATAATTTTATTTTAAGACAAGGTCTGGCTGTGTAGCCTTGGCAGGCCTGGAACTCACTATGTAGATAGGCCGGCTTTGAACTCAAAGAGATCTGCCTACCTCTGTCTCCTCAGAGTTGATATTAAAGCTTTGTGCACCATGCTCTATTCTTGGCTTTCAATTTTTAAAACATTTCTTACTGTGTGTGTGTGTGTGTGTGTGTGTGTGTTTGCTTGCTTGTGTGTGTGTTTGCACTCATATGCACATGCTCCAAGGAATACATGTGGATGTTGGAGGACAACTTTTTTGGATTCATTTCTCTCCCTCCACCTTATATGGGTTCTGGGGATGCAACTCAGGCTTGAGAAGCAAGTGTCTTTGCCCACTGAACTATCTGGTCAGCCCTTTAATTAGTCTTTAAAGTTCACTTACAAAGAAATGAGTTTCATTAAACCACTTTTGTATATATGTGTAATTATACTTTATTTTTATCCATTTGTCCCAGTGTTCTATTCCATTCCTACATCTAAATACCCCCCCTTCTGCTTTTATGTCATGCATTCCATTGCCTTTTCTTCCTCCTTCTTTTCTTCCCTCCCTCTGAGCTAGAGTCTGTTGCTGTGTATGTCTCCCAAGCTGGCCTCTGCTTTAGGCTTTCTGGGTAGCTGGCATTACAGACATGACATTGTACCAATTATGTGTTTTCTTTTTCTTTCCTTTCCTTTTCATTTTTCCCCCCTTTAGAAATGACAAAACTGAGACCTAAAATTGTTATCATCACCCAGTGCTGTGTAATGTGCAAGTGAAAACTGTGACTAACAGAGCCTGCCCTTTTCTGGCTTCTCTGCTAGACCAGGCTATTAGGGTAGCATCATTAGTAGATACCAGTAAGTATGCATTGACTAGGATGTCATTCTTCCCACAGTTTCAAACCTTGGTGCTTGTAACAGTAAATTTCAGGTTTTAGAAAGTAACAGCCCCATAGTCAGGTTATGTAGACTGCCAAGATTTTACTAGTCCATTTAGTTGAATGGCATGGCATGAAGGAATTGCTAAATAATAGGTTTAGAAAAGATGACATGGTTTTCTTTTCACAGGAATCAGAGCAAGAGTAGGAATAGGCTGCTGCATACCTGTAGGGTTTCATCAGGTTACCTGAGCAAAAGCTTGTCTGTCAGGTGTGTGCATAATCTTTTACCTTTTTAGACCAGTGGTTCTCAACGTTCTCAATGCTGCGACCCTTTAATACAGTTCCTCATGTTGTAGTGACCCCCAAACCATAAAATTATTTTTAGTACTACTTCATAACTGTAATTTTGCTACTTTTATGAATCATAGTGTCAGTATTTATGGATATAGGGATTTGCCAAAGGCAAAGGAGTTGTGACCCACAGATTGAGAACTGCTGCCTTAGACTGTTGACTGGACTGAGAGGCATGGTTGACTGTTTCTGGGCCTTCGGTAGACGTTGCAAGTGTTTCCTCAGCTGGACCAGTATAAGTAGGAGTGAGAGCCAGCTATGGAAGGGCCAGCAGACATCCAGGATCTACAAATGGCTATCAGTTAATTAGCCTAATTAAGTAGAACAGTTAGTGTCCTCCTCCACTCTCACTTGTTGAGGCAATCAGTCTTTGAACAGTGTATCACTCTTGTCCTCTAATCTCCTGATTGTGAGAACTGCAGAAGGCAGTTCTGTTGAAGGAATGATACCTTTTTTTTTTTTTTTAAGAAGTGACATTATGTTTGAACTGAATGAGAGCAAGACCAGGACACTAATTCTTAACCTAGGGAGACCAGGAAGGCATATGAAAGTGCACTGATGAGCTCCACCCCTTCAGTTTATGTTCTAGTGGTAAGGTTAAGGCCCGTGATTCTGCATTTCTAATGCATGCAGGTTGATGTTGATAGTTCTAGGATCATACTTGGAGAATTACTTTTTGGAGAGGATGAAGGTGAATGTAGCTTTTCTTTTCTCTCCATTAAAGTCTTCATAAGCAAGGAAAGAAAACATCCACCTCTTCAAGATCCCGTGCCAGATGATTTTGGTCAGCTTTAACCAACCCTTGGAAATACTGTGCAAAGTAGTTCTTGTCCCTTTTACCACATACAAGCCATTAACAATGGAGTAACTTTTTCTTTCTTTGGAGCAATAGTTTGAGTATACTTACTTCATGGGGGCACTAGGCTGGGTAGTAACTAGAGAGCTCCTTGAAGCCTAGAACAGTAATTTTTAAAGGGCAGCTTTTTAAAAAAAATTTATTTGGTTTTTTGAGACAGGGTTTTCTCTGTGTAGTTTTGGTGCCTGTCCTGGATCTCACTCTGTAGACTAAGTTGGCCTTGAACTCACAGATATCCACCTGGCTCTGCCTCCGGAGTGCTGGGATTAAAGGCGTGTGCCACCATTGCCCAGCTTAAAGGGAAGCTTTTATGTATAAGTCAAAGATAATGTTCATGAACTTACAGATGTGATGTTTAATTCTCTTGTTTATTCATAACAGTTTTAGAGTTACAAGAGATATAAACTGTAGATCACTTTCACAGTCATTATAGTAAAATGTTAAGATGGGTTTCTTCACAAGATGATAAAGGCAATGAGGGCTTAACTTTAAAAATATCTCCCAAATTACAGAAAAGATAAGGATATATTAAAGTTTTTGTTTTTCGAGACAGGGTTTCTCTGTGTAGCTTTGTGCCTTTCCTGGGTCTCGCTCTGTAGACCAGGCTGGCCTCAAACTCACAGAGATCCACCTGCCTCTGCCTCCTCAGTGCTGGGATTAAAGGTGTGCAGCACCGACGCCAGGCTTTAAAGTGTATTTAAGAGTGTTACAGAGTTATTTATTTAGTTGCTTGCTTATTTGATACAGAGTCTTTCTGAGTAGCCTGGACTGACCTAAAACCTTGGTAGCTCAGGGTAGCCCAACCTTGTGATCTTCCTGTCTCATCTCCAGAATGCTGGGATTACAAGTGTATGCCATTGTTCAGCTGCTAATTGATTATTGACCAACCTTATTTCAGAAATAAACAATGTTAAAGGGTATATTTCAGAATAGTAGATAGTAGAAAGTGACTAAATTCTTGAAAATTCAACTATGAGACTTATTTAAAGCATAGTGTTCTTTATTAATGTTCTTTTGAAAGGTCAACTTGTTTTCAATGGAGCTCAGTGAAATTACTTTCTGTTATTTGACAGAACTACAAAATTATTTTTTTAAAAAAGTGGTGACCCAAGCAATTGAACTGAAGGCATTCTGGGAAAACCTGCTGTTTATTGTGAAAATCATCTTTGATCTTGGAATTAAAAGTAAAGCTGGAAAGGAATTTACAAACAAGAAAAAGAAGAAGTTTGGAATTGGACTCACAGGATCTGGGCTTGGAAATGCCTCAGGTAAATGACATGTGGAGTAGTGTGCGATTTGATTTTCTGTGTGGTAGAAAGGGCACAGTGTTGCCCTTTCTGCATCTTAACACAGCTTGACACACTAGCTTCAAAGACAGCTTATTTCTGTCCTCACCTAGATGTGAGTACATGCTCTCCTGTTCCTCGTTTGCTGTAGCCTTGAAGATTTCAATGAGCTTGACACAAGGAGCATGGTGAGTAAGTAGGTTAGTTGCTAAATCTGCTCTCTTTATGAGAACAAAATGAATTACCTAGAAATTTAATCTGCCACCCAAATCCCATTTTTGATATTCTTGTATTTCCTTCCCAATTCTTCCTTTCCATTTACAACAGTTCAGAAGCAGTGATTCTGTCTCACACATGGAAGCATACACATATATCCAAGAGTGGTATATATTCTCATTCTCTTCCTCCTCTCCCCTTCCTCCTTTCTCGTGTGTGTGTGTGTGTGTGTGTGTGTGTGTGTGTGTGTGTGTGTGTGTGTGTAGATCTTTCTGTCTCTTGACCTGGTCTTACTGTGAAACTGGCTTCAGTTTAGCAGCCTTCCTGCTTTGGCCCTGAAAATGCTGGAATCATAGGCACACAGTTCCACACCAGGCTGAGACAACTCCTTTTAATTGGTCTCCTTTTGAGTTTGAGGCAATCAGTGAAATAAAAACTGGAAGCTTATTCTTCTTATCCAAACTTTCCCCTGTCCCTTTTTATGGTTAATTTTCACCCCCCACCCCCAGTTTGAGTGCTGGAAAGAAATCTAGAAATACTGAGCAGTTAGGACTCCACGGAGGCCCTGTACAGGACTAGCCCTTGGGCACAGATATTAAAAAAAAATTGTTAGGATGGTTTGGTGACTTTGCAGCAGAGTCTAGAGAAAGGACTTGGTAACTGATACTTAAAAGACCAGAGGCCAGTGTCCAGAGGCGGCGTCCATCCCAAGGTCTGTGACAGAAGGACCACATGTCCCTTTTTAGAGTTTGTGTCCAAACAAGGTATGGTTTGCTGTTTATTGACTACTTGATTTAGGGCTCTAAAACTTGTTTTCTTAAACGAATTTTTTAAGGAAGAAGGACCCCAATGTTTTGGAAGGTCTGGGGAAACTAAAGCAAAGCAAACCAGCTGATATGGAAGTACCTAGGGGAACACAGAAAAGGCAGGTCAGGTGGGAGGTGTGTAAGGAGAAAGTAGGTGCATAGACTGCTACTGCCTTATAAAAAAAAACTCTGCTGCACCACCTCGTGGGAGAGTAAGAATGTTTCTAGTCTTTCTCACTTTCTTTATTGCAGTTCGAGTTCAGAGTGTGGCTTTTCTTTTATTTGAGCCAGGGGTGTACGGCTGAAGTGGTTTGGATAGATGATGAAATGTAAAAAGGAGAGAGAGAAACCAGGAGATGAAGCCCACATCTCCAGCTGTGTCTTAGAAAGTTTGGAGGCTATTACATTGTTCCTGTTGGTTGGACTGAAGATACCTAAATGGGGCTGGCAAGGTGGCTAATGGGTTAAAGGCTCTTGCCGGGGAGCCTGATTGGCTTGAGTTCAGTCTCCTAGTCCCACATGATAAAAAGAGAGAACTGACTTCAGCAGGTTATCCTCTGACCTCCACATGTCTCTCTCACCCCCAAAATAAAATTATAAAAACATACCAAAATTATCTTTGTTTGGGGTAGTAAGACATTGGACTCAGGAATATAGTTTAAGTCTGTCTTATTACTGCTTCAGCCCTAAGAAAACAGGAGAACATTCTCTACTTCAGGAAAATTAGAACAGTCTTGTTAGAGAAAGGATTTTAAGAAATGTTTATATAGCTTAAAAAATAAATAGCCCAATCTTGTATGCTGTCTCTAGTGACCAACCTTCAATTTTTAGAAGTTAAGAATTTCTCTTCTGATTTTTTTTCTATACATCTTGGCTGCTTTCCTTGTAGAGGTCCATGTTCAGTGCTAGTTAAAGCTCTTGGTGTGCGCTACAAAGGAGACAGAATTATTTACTGAAATAAATTATGTACTGGGATAAGGACAGGCATATGTGTAGTAAGTTGGACTTGAAGCTGCCTTTAACCTCCTAAAGTGAAAATGGTTTTATTGTAGCCCAGCGTAAGCGGAATGGACCCGCCTTTTGGGGATGCCTTTCGAAGCCACACCTTTTCAGAACAGACTCTGATGAGCACAGATCTCTTAGCCAACAGTTCTGATCCAGATTTCATGTATGAGCTGGTAAGCAACCTTTTCTTGGTTTTAGTTTTTAATTGATTTGGGATCAAAATGATGATGTAGAGGTTTTTTTTATAAATATCAGAAAAGAGAAAATAATGTACATGATATTGAGGATCACACAGGTAAAACCATTACCTGAGAGGCTGAGGAAGGATTGTGGGGGCCATACAGATCAGGTTTTAAGAAAAGGAAAAGGATGTGACTAGGGGGCCAGGTTTAATTCTTGTGACTTAGTCTAGTAATTTCTGAAAGATACCCAAATTGAATAAAGTAGCATGTGAAGAGGTTATCTGTCCTCAAGTCTAGTTGTTCATGAGTGGGAAAATAAGCTGTGTGTATAAGATATGCTAAACTGCTAAAGGGCTTTTTAGCTCACAAATTAAGGAATGATACATACACAAGATGCATGGTAAAGATGGTAAGACAGATAAGTAGCCCCAAACTACTCCAAGTTTCTGAGGTAGACACAAAATCTCCAAGAGGAAAAAATATTTTATGTCAGGAGGTACTTTGCACTACATGTATGCAGTGCCCGTAGAGGCCAGATTGTGAGCCACCATGTGGGTGCTGGGACTGAACCAAGGTCCTTTGCAAGAGCACCAAGTGCTCTTAACTGCAGCCATCTCTGCAGCCTGCCTCTTTCTTCTTCTTTTTCTTTTTCTTTTTTTTTTTTTTAAAGGCAGGATCTCTCTCACTTTGTATCTTTGGCTGGCCTGGAACTTTCTATGTAGACTAGGCTGGCCTCAAGCCTTACAAATACCTCTGCCTACTTTGGCCTCTTGAGGGCTGAGATCAAAGGCTTGTGCCATCATGTCTAGCCTAAGGGAGGAAAAATAACTTATATTTTAACTGTGCACATGAGGGAAGGTGCCCAAAGAGGCCAGAGGTGTCAGAATTCCCTGGAGCTGGGAGTTAAAAGTGGTTGTGAGCTTTCAGACAGCAGTTCTGGGAAACTAGCTTGGTTCCTTTAGAAAAACAGTAAATACTCTTAACTGCTGAGCCATTTTTCTAGCCTCAATATGATTTTAATTATATGTAACTTAAACAACACAGAAATGCAGAAAATTGTGAATTTGAGTGCACATATGTGAATTCATGAAGAACAATTGAATTCTATTCCTATAAAAGTGGGGTATGGTATATATAAATTACTTAAGTGAAGCTACTGAACACATACAGAGACACACACACAGTCCAACATAAAATAAATGCAAACTAAAAATTCAGTGGAACAAAGTACACTGGAAAACTGAAAATCCATTCCCTTTCTGAGCCTCTACTCTTCCGATTTTCCCAAAAAGGTGTAACTACTGCTAGCAGATACCATGAATATGTAAACATTTGAATATGCTTTTTACTGTGGATGGATAATATACTTGTATCCTTTAGTTTGCTTTCCCCCCACATTTATTTAGTCTGTGTGTATGTGTTTAGGTTAGAGGATAACTGAGGATAGTTCTCTCCTTGTATCATGTGGGTCCCAGGGGTTGGACTGAGGTGGTCAGGCTTGGCATCAAGCCTTTATTTACCCACTGAGCCTTCTCTTCAGCTGGAGTTTGCTTTTTCTAAAAATAAAAATGATAAGTAGCCTTTTGTGTTAGTGTACTAGGGCTCAACTTTTTCCATGACTGTAGAATGTAACTACATTTTATTTGTTTGTTTGTTTGTTTTTGAGACAGTTTTACCATGTAACCCTGGCTAGCCTGGAATTTGCTATGTAAACCAGGCTGGCCCCAAACCCATAGCAATAGTCCTGTTTCTCCCTTCTGAGTGGATGAATAGTGTGTGCTACCACTCCATGTATGCTTTTTTGCTACATTGTAAAGTCACATCTTTGTAGTACACCGAGGAATATCTGACTTCCCATACCAAGAATTGTTACCTAGGTTCTATACAAGGTTTTACAATTTTACAGTTACCTTTTGGCGCTCTCTGGTCTCTTTGCTTTCATATTTAATTTCTTCCTTAAGTTGAGGTATTCTGTGATAAAGGTAAGGTCTTCAGTACTTGTTTCTTGCTTGAAGTTAATTTCTAAAGAGAGCTTCTAAGATCACAGAGGCTTTGTTTGGACCCATACTTTAGTCTCTCAAAGAATGTATTTTCCTGCTTTTTCTTGCCCAGTGGAATGAAGGTGTATAGATGTAAGGGGAAGGTATCATGTCAGTAGACTTTATCTTAAAACAGACCAGAGGTAGAGTATTTGTTTTGATATTTGCAGGTATGGATGGAGGTGAATATTTTCTTCCTAAAGCATGGTATGTGATTTCCCGTTTTAAACCTTCCTTAGGATAGAGAGATGAACTATCAACAGAATCCTAGAGACAACTTCCTTTCTTTGGAAGACTGCAAAGACATTGAAAATCTGGAGTCTTTCACAGATGTCCTGGATAATGAGGATGCTTTAACCTCAAACTGGGAACAGTGGGATACATACTGTGAAGACTTAACTAAGTACACCAAACTAACCAGCTGTGACATCTGGGGGACAAAAGAAGTGGATTACCTGGGTCTTGATGACTTTTCTAGCCCTTACCAAGATGAAGAGGTCATAAGTAAAACTCCAACCTTGGCCCAGCTTAATAGTGAGGACTCTCAGTCTGTTTCTGATTCCCTTTATTATCCTGATTCACTCTTCAGTGTCAAACAAAATCCCTTGCCCCCTTCATTCCCTAGTAAAAAGATCTCAAGTAGAGCAGCTGCCCCTGTGTGTTCTTCAAAGACACTTCAGGCTGAGGTCCCATCGTCAGACTGTGTCCAAAAAGCAGGTAAACCTACTTCAAGCACACAGATCATGGTGAAGACCAACATGTATCATAATGAAAAGGTAAATTTTCATGTTGAATGTAAAGACTATGTAAAAAAAGCAAAGGTCAAGATCAACCCTGTGCAACAGGGCCGGCCCTTGCTGAGCCAGGCACACACAGATGCAGCCAAGGAGAACACTTGCTACTGTGGAGCTGTGGCTAAGAGACAGGAGAGAAGGGGAATGGAGCCTCGTCAGGGGCATGGCACACCTGCTTTGCCTTTCAGAGAAACCCAGGAACTATTACTTAGTCCTCTGCCCCAGGGTGGTCCTGGGTCAGTTGCCACAGCAGAGAGTGGCAGCCTTTCTGCCAGCACTTCTGTTTCAGATTCATCCCAGAAAAAAGAAGAGCACAATTACTCTCTTTTTGTCTCTGATGACATGAGAGAATACCCGACCAAATGCAGTCCTGAAGACGATGAGGATGACGAAGATGATATTGATGATGAAGACCATGATGAAGGGTTTGGCAGTGAGCATGAGCTTTCTGAAAATGATGAGGAGGAAGAAGAGGAAGAGGATTATGAGGATGACAGAGATGATGATATTAGCGACACGTTCTCTGAACCAGGTATAACTCTCGCAGCTTATTAAATTGACCTTTCTAGTCACTGTTTGAAATAGAACGCTTTGTGGATGGTTGCTTTATTTTAGTTTGGGAGTTAAGTAACTTCATGTCTTTATTTGCATCAAGGGTATCTTTTTCTATTCACACAGCTTTAAAGCTGCTGTTGATACTTATGATCATTTGTGCCTATGTCATAATTTGTATCTTGATTCTTTGAGGGCTTATTCTTAATTATTTTTTGTTAAATGACTGACTTTGCCACCCTCTTGAACACTTAAGTGAAGATTTGAAATACAGTGCCCTGTTTTGCTTGTGCCCCTCTATTGTGGCTAAGATAGGTGTATATAGAATAGTGAACCAAGGGATGTCAGCTCATATCCCTCATGCGTATAGCTAACAAAAGCCTACTTAGTGACAGTTTGAAGGCAAGCCTTTTCTTGTGTTTGCTGTATTTTAAGAAGAAAATATATGCTATACCAGGTGTGGTGCATGCCTATAATCTCAACACTTGAGGCAGAGGCAAGAAGATCCCTACAAGTTTGAGGTCAGCCTGGTCTACATAGTTGATTCCAGGCCAGTCAGGACTACATGGTGAGACCCTGTCTCTAAAAAACAAATAGAAAAAAAAAAGAAGAGAAAGTTCATGCTGCAGTTTGAAGAGCATGAAGGCGGATGCTTCATTTTGTGTACAGTGCATATAAATGAAAGAGAAAAAAAGCCAGACTCTGGGGAGCTGCTTCATTTTAGCATTTACATGTTTGTGCTGTAGCCACTATTGGTTGACACTATTTATAAAAGTGTTATGGCCAAGTGGCACACAGTTAAAAATTCACAAAGAAGTGAAGCTTTTCAAGTTTTAGCAAAAGTTACTTGCTTCAAAATTAGTTTTGATATTAATAATTCTGCATAAAAACCAGTTTAAATGAAACTTTGTAAGTTATCAAAGAGCCCTTTTGTTTAAAATGGTGATTGCTAGCATTTCAGGCACTCTGAATGTTGACATTATTCTGAAACTGGACAGTAACCATGTCATAGGTAGTGCAGTGCCTATAGGTGTGCGTGTGTGTTTGCACTTGCACAAGTGGGTGGATATGGGTGTGGCTGATGCAGTGTTGGGTTAAACCCTGGGCTTCGTATATGCTAGGTAAGCCTACCATTGAGCTACATCCTTCCAAAGTTCTCTTATCATGAAAGATTTTTTTCTTTTTCAATAATTTTTTAAATTTAAGTGCTTAGATTTATGCATTTGAAACAACAAGTTGTTTGATTTGGGTAGTTTTTAAGTAAGTAAAAAGTACTTCGAGTTTAAAATGGAGGAAAAGGGTTTATACCTTTTTCCCCCTTTGGTTTACTTTAGTTTTCTTTGGTTTACTTTATCTTTCCTCTTTGCCAGGATCATTTTTTTCATAGTACATTGATAAAATCGTCATTGAGATGTTTAAGGGACATTTGGCTGGGTCTATATAGTAGGAGTAGTTTCTGTAGCTCCATCCCCTGTTCAGGTGTGGCTCTTAATGTGTGGCAGATCAGATCTAAGCATGAGATTGTTGTATAGAATTAGGGTCAGTAGTAAGGGGAGTATAAACACAGAGAGGATAGATCAATAAGGGGAATGGAAATGTGGGGAAGGAAGTGCCTTCTCCAGTTGTGCTTCTGAGCAGGTGGATCCCAGGGTCAGTAAATGTCAGTGTCTCAAGGCAAGCAATGGCTGTGCTCTCATGCCATGTTGGTTGTGACTTTGTTTTTCCTTGACTCTGTTATCCTTGAGATATACTTAAGATACACAGCATGATATTCAGATGTATTTATTATATTGTGGTTATCACATGCTAATTAACATCTATCACTTGATATAATTGTTTTCTTTTTTGAGATCTACTCTTTTTTTGAGACAGGGTTTCTCTGTGTAGCTTTGCGCCTTTCCTGGAACTCACTTGGTAGCCCAGGCTGGCCTCAAACTCACAGAGATCCGCCTGGCTCTGCCTCCCGAGTGCTGGGATTAAAGGCGTGCGCCACCACCGCCTGGCGAGATCTACTCTGTTACGGAGTATAGTATTAACTACATTTGCTATCATGTCTGTATATTAGATCTCTAGACTTATTCTTCAAAACAGAAATTGCTTTTTGACCACCTCACATGCCCACTGGTCTCCAGCACCTGGTAACCATGCTTTCTGATTCTATATGTTTGACTTTAGATTCCATGTGTGAAGACTTTGCAATCTGTCTTTCTCTGTCTGTGCTGCTTTACTTGGCATAACAAGTAATTTACTTGTCATAAATGTAAACCTTAAAGGATAAGTAATATTGTGTGTATTTGCATACATAAGTTTTTGTATTTCTACATTTGCCTCGGATAGTGAGTGTTGTGGTGAATGTAGGAGTGCATGTAGCTTTCAAGAACTTTCTACTTTTTTATTAATTTTTTGAGACATGATCTTATTATGTATCCCTGGCTGTTCTGAACTCATTGTGCAAACTAGCCTGGCTCCACTTCACAAGAGATCTCTGTGCTTCTGCCTCCTGAGTACTGAAGTTAAAAGTATACATCTGGACTTTTAAAACAAACCAGAAAAAGATTTATTTTTATTATTTTAAATTATGTTTGTGTGAGGCTGGAGAGATGACTCAGGGGTTAGGAACACTTTCATTGCTCTTGCAGAGGATCCAGATTTAGTTCCCAGCACCCAAGCAGTGGCTCACAGCTATCTGTAACTCCAGTTCAGGAGGTCCAATGCCCTCTTCTGACCTCTTTGAGCACCAGGCACACATATGGTGTGTATATATACATGCAGGCAGAATACTCATGCATATAACATAGAAATCTTAAAATTGTTTTTGAATTTGTGTGTGTGTGTGTGTGTGTGTGTGTGTGTGTGTGTGTGTGTGTGTGTAAGTTCACCTGAGTTCAGGTGCTTTCAGAGGCCAGAGGTGTCACAGTACCTGGAGTAACTTGGAGTTACAGGCAGGCTGTGAGCCACCTGCCATGGATACTTAGAATCAGACTCAAGTCTTCTGAAAGAGCAGAAAGTGCTTTTGACCGCTGAGTCATTTCTTCAGGCATCTTTTCAGAGAAGTAGGGTTGTTGGATCATTTGGTATTTTTATTTTTATTTACCTATTTTAGATGCTGGTGCTCAGACTCGGGGCCTGTGTATTCTGTGCTGAGCAAGTATACTCTGAAGGCAACTATACTATGCCACTGAGCTGTATCTGTAGCCCTTGGTTTCTTTTTGTTTTTCTGTACGGGGCATCAAATCCTGGTCATTGCATGTGCTAGACAAGTCCTGTACCACTGAGCCATATCCCTAACCTCTGGCTTGCCTTTTCTGAGCAAGGGTCTGGCAATCTACTTTGTACTGGCACTGAAGTATGTAACCTTGCCTGGTCTCTTAACTTGGAGTCCTCTTGCCACACAGCCTCCTGAGCCCTGGGATTGCAGGTTTATGCTAACATGCCAGGTTATTTTCAATTTTTTTGAGGAACTTCAAACTGCTTTCTATAATGACTATATCAGTTTACATTTTCACTGACAATAAAACAAGGGTTCTCTCTTCCCCATCTCCTTGACAACAGTTGCTCTCCAACTTCTGATGAGTCATTGTGACCAGTATGGTATAGTGTCTCTCTGATTTTTGTGTTTTGTTGATGATTACTAGTATTGAGAATGTTTTCATATACTTGCTGGTCATTTGAATATCTTTTGAGACATATCTGTTTAGGTCCTTTATCCTGTTTGTAAGTTGGGTTCTTATTTGGGTAGTAACTCAATATTGGATATACTGTTAGCATATATTCTGTTTTATAGGCTGTCTCTTCGCTGTTTTGATTGGTTTTGTTGTTCCCAAGCTTTTTAGTTTGATAAAACCCCATTCCTCTGTTTCTCCTTACATTACATATGCTTGTGGAATCCACCCTCAGATCTTCATCTGCCAGAACAATATCAAGAAACTTTCCCCATGTTTTCTTATTTGGGGTGGATCTATGGCCTTCTCCATTCTGCTCTTTCTCTTTCTTGCTTTCTCCTCCTTCCTCCCCCTACTCTTTCTCCTATCTCCTCTTTTTTCCTTCTCTATATCACCTCCTCTTCTCCCTTATTTTCCTCCACATTAAACTTAAGGTACTTTTTACTCAAACTCTTCCTAAACCAAATAACATTTGTGTGTTAAATGTGCAATTCTCTACACTTGTGTAAAAACAATTAAAAGGAAAACTATCTTCAGTTGATCTGTGCTATTGTTCTATAGTACCTATCTGTTCCTCCCTCTCTCTCCTGTTTTCCCTTCCTCTCTCCTGCTTTCCCTCTTTCTGCAAGGTCTTGCTGTATTGTCCTGGCTGGCCTGGTACTTGCTATGCAGCACAGGTTTTTCTTAAGTTCATGTCAGACCTCCTGTCATACCCAGATGAATGCTGGGATTACAGACAAGAAGTATCATGATGCCTGGGAAAGAAATTCTTAAAACATTTTTGTTGTTGTTGTCTTGGGTTTTTGTGTGTATGTGTATTGTCAGAAGAAAAAAAAATGATATGTTTCATCATAAGTTTACGGGACTAGTTTAGTTTTGTAGTTTAACAGTTTGTCCTGGAGAATGCTTTGTATTCTGTAAATGAATGTATAGTTTGCTGCTGTGGGATGGAAGCTTCAGTGTATATCCATCTTGCTTTAATGTTGTTCAAGTCTGTTATATCCTTACTCATTCTTTCCCATCTATCCATTAGCAAAGATGGGGAGTATTTAAGCCCCTCACCACTAAATTACGCATTTTTTCTTGTCATTAATGTTACTATTTGCTTTATATAATTAGGTGTTTTGATGTGGGTAGATTTACAAGTTTTCTGTCTTCTTGATGAATTGACTCTTCTTATCAGTGTGCACAGCTCTTCTTTGTCTTTAGCAATAGCTTGTTGCTTAAAGTCTGTTCCAGGTCAAAGGACCACCTTCCCATCTCACTTGTACTTCAGTGTCTCTTTTGCCTGAAGTTTACTGTGTATATCAGTCTGGCATTGAACTTGTGTCCTCCTGCCTCACCCTCCCAAGTTATGAATTAAAGGCATTTCTATACCACACTTTACTTTGTATTTTCATTGAGTGTTGATAGGTAAGGATTTACTGAATTTGTTGGTTTTTGGATGTCTGAATGTAGTTTTGAGGTGCTGGAGAACAAACCTCTAGGGACTTACATATGCTAAAGAAATGTTCTACCACTGTGGTGCATTTGCAATCCTTATTTACAGTTCTTTGATATTCTTATTCATATTCTCCCTCTGTCTCCTACATATACACACAAGAATGGATACTGAATATAGTCCCTTCATACCCTACTACAGCGGTTCTCAACCTGAGTTGTGACCCCTTTGGGGATGGCATGTCTGATATTCTGCATATCAGATATTTAGATTATGATAACAGTAGCAAAATAACAGTTAATAAGTAGCAACAAAAATTTTTATGGTTAGTGTTCACCACATCATGAGGAACTATATTAGTTCCCCTTATTCACCTAGTATCACTTTTATTTTCATGTCATACATGATTCTATGTATCTTATGTAAAACCTAGGAAGCCCAAATGAGAGAAAACATATGTGTTCTTATAAGGCTGGCAGATCCCTCCATGGGATTTATCTTTCTCTTTAGTTTGGAGCATTCCTTCAGGTGTTTTCTGTAGAGCTAGTTTAGTGGTCATAAATTTCTTTAGCCTGTTTTTATCATAAGAAAACTAGCCAGCGTTCTTATCCTGTGTTGACTTTTTTTTTCATTTAGCTGTTTGTGTTCTCTTGGAATTCATTCAAGAATTTGTTTATATCCTCTTTGTTTCTTTAGCATACTTATAATTGTTCTCTGGAATTCTTTGTCTGGGATTTCATCTAATTCAAGGTCATTGGAGGACATTACTGTGGGATTGGAAATTTTGGAGGGATCATGTGGCCTTTTTTGTTTTCATATTCTTACATTGGGATTTATGCATCTGGGATTAGGTTGTTGGTTGTTTTTTTTTTTCTTTTTAAATCACTGATTCTTCCAGTAGACATGTTTAAAACATTTGAGTGAGATTAGGTTGAAATAGGATTGAGATGTCATTTTGCTCTGCTATACTGTTGTTTGGTGCACTTCTGAAAATAAAATACTGTTTACAGGAAAAAAAGCACTAGCAAAATATAGGCTCACTGTGAATTTACAGTAATAGCCAAGAAACAATCATCCCTTAAGCTCTAATTGTTTAGTAAACAAAGGAACACTGACAGCATGACAGATGAAGATGTTAGTTATTGTCAGGTGAGTAGAAATAGAAAAATAAGTGTTAGTGATTAGTATTGGGTTGATACAGAAAAAAATAGAGGAAGGAAAAGTAAATAGATAAGGTGAAATAAGGACATAGTGAGGCAGTTTATCTAAACGAGAATGAAAAGATAAAGAAATGCAGTCAGGGAAGCTGGAGAGATGGTTCATTGGTTAAGAGCCCTGGCTGCTCTTCCATAGGTCCTGAGTTCAGTTCCCAGCAACCATATGGTAGCTCACAATCATCTATAGTGGGATCTGATATGCCCTCTTCTGTCATGCAAGTATACATGCAGAGCACTCATATATAAAATATAAGTAAATTAAAAAGAAATGCAATCAGGGCCAGGTGGTGATAGCACACATCTTTAATCCCATCTCTTGGGAGGCAGAGGCAGACAGATCTCTGAGTTCCAGGCAAACCTGATCTACAGAGTGAGTTCCAGGACAGCCAGGGCTATACAGAGAAATCCTGTCTCGAAAAACCAAAAAAGAGAAGAAGGAGGAGGAGGAGAAGAAGAAGAAAAGCAATCAGATAATCTAAAAGATTCCTAGGTCTCAGGATGTTGAGATAAGGAGACCCTGCTAATCAGGCTAACCTATATTCTTTGGGAAAACCTACCAATTGGAAAATAAAAAGGCAAAGAATATAGGCTTGGGGGCGGGGAGAAAGGGGATTAGAGGAATAGGAGTAAGACAACAGAAGAGCAGAACTAACTTTGCTAAGTTGACACTGGGTATTGAATAAAGAAGTATTAAATGTAACAGGGAGAGCTTGGTGGGGTGTAGAGTCTGAATGCAGTCTCCCCTGGTTGCTGGCTGCAGTCTCAATGCTCAGTGGTTCTTCTTGCTCTCCCAGATGTCACCTTGAGTGGTCCTTCACAGATAGGGTCATAGGTCAATGGTCTGTCTTTAGATGGTTCTACCAGTATCTGAGGCTGCTTGGAACCTATGTCTATATTCCTTTGCCAACTCTGTCTCCAGCTATGTTTCTACCTTGTTGAGTACTTTGTGGTTCTGATACAGACTTTCTCACATTTTCAATCAGTGTGCTTTTCTGGTGTTAGTGTATAATCTGGTAACTCTTATCCTGTGTTTTACAAGAGTATGGTTCACCAAGGGTCTTGGGTTGGCAAGCTGTTTTTTTTTTTTTTTGTTTGTTTGTTTGTTTGTTTTTGGGGGTTTTTTTTTTACCTTGACACAAGGTCTTACTATGAAGCTCTGGCTGTCCTAGAACTCACTATGTAGACCAGGCTGGCCTCGAACTCACAGAGATCCGCCTGCCTCTATCTCAGTGCTGAGAGTAAAGGCATGTGCCAATGCTCCTGGCTAGGCAAGCTTTTGACTCTTCAGGGGTCTTTTAAAAATTATATCTTCCCCCACCAATCAATGCCTCAGGCAGATAGGAGAGCTATCCCCATTACTTATGTGTCATGTGGTGGCATGGGGCAGGGGGAATCCCTCCACCTCAGGTGAGAGAGCTGGCCCTGAGGTCATAAGAGCAGGAGAGCTGTCTTTGCCCCTCATCAACTAGAGCACTCAGAAGATTGGCCCCCCCTACACCTCAACTGGGCAACACAGTGGAGCTGGCCCTGTAGGTGTAGGTGTGGAAGAACTGACCCCACTCCTTACTCATCCTTGCAAGGGTGAACTAGCCAAGGCAATGCTGATCTGCTGGAGCACAGGTGTGTGTGGGCGGGGAGGTCCTGCAGACCCAGAGCTATAGAATCTCCATGACACAAGGCAGCAGTGTATGTCCAGGAAGAGTCCCACTGAGGGCCCACTGTTAATAGTGTAGCAGAGAAGTGACCTTGAACCAAAGCAATGATTCTCTGCAATGAACACCTGCATGTAAAGATTATGAATAAAGGGGTTTATTGCGTGACTCACTGTATCACACTGCAGCTTCCATGACACAATTTTCCCTTCCTTTTTTTCCCCATTTTTTTTACCTTAAATTTTAATTTTGTTTTATTTTGTGGGGGGAGGTTGCAAGGACAGAGGGCAGATGGGAGGGAATGGGGGATGGGTGGGATCGGGATGCATGATGTGAAAGAATAAATAAAAAAGAAAGTTTAAAAAATGCATCTTGTGGGGCTGGAGAGACTTTCTGCTCTTCAAACCAAGTTCAGTTCCCAGCATCCACATGGCAACTCACAACTGTCTGTAATGCCAGCTTCAGGGATGTCACCCTCACACAGACATACATACAGGCAAAACACCAATGCAGATAAAGTAAAAATAAATAAGAACTCTAAAAAATTGTGTCTTGCTGCTTTGGTCTTCTTAAGATGGTGTTGGGCTGTCCTGTTCAAGTAATGAATAAGAGAAGTTTTTCCTGGAAGTCTCTACTAGTTCCCCAGGTGGCATCAACCCCTCTAAAGTGGACTATATTTTTCCTGTTCTACTTTTTTGTTTTATTATCTCTTTAGCTCTCTCTGGTGAGGCAAATGCTCTGCCACTGAGCTACACTGTTAACCCCATCTTCTGCATTAAAAAAATAAATATATATTATATTATATATACACATATATATGGTATGTGTTTGCATATGTATGTAGGTATGTGTGCCTGGGTGCATATGTGGAGGTTAGAGGACAACTTTGTGGAATTGGTTTTCTTCCCCCAACGTGTAGGTTCCAGGGATCAAACTAAGGGAAGTTAGGCTTGGCAGCCAACTGCATGCACTGAGCAATCTATAATCTCCCCCACCTCATGCTTTGTCAGTTCTTTGTGTATTTAGCACTTGCCACAGTAGTGTCTGTCAAAGTGAATGGCCATGAGAACTCCAGAAGTACATTCATCCGAGGGGCATTCTCTTAGCAGATAATTTTGCCATTTCATCTACCCTATAATATTTCAGTAAGCCAGCTTAACCTTTTTTCTCTTATAGTCATTCTTTGTTGTTGTTTTTGGCTTTTCAAGGCAGAGTTTCTCTGTGTAGTCTTGGCTGTCCTGAAACTCACTCTGTAGACAAGGCTAGCTTCAAACCCCGGCCTCTGCCTCCTGAGTGCTTGGATTAAAGATGTGTGCCACCACTCAACTGGTTATTCTTGTTGAGAGTAGTATATGCTTCTTACTTCCCTTATTTTCTTAACACAAGATGAAGGTGGAATCCTTTGAATGTTGTAGTCAGACAAAGCACATCACTCTTGGAGTTGCTTACCAACAAAGATCAGCTTTTGTTGATTAGGAAGAATTCTTTTTTATCCTGGACTTTGGCTTTTATGGTTTCCATAATGTCTGGCTTTTATGGTTTCCATAATGTCTGAGGATTCAACCTCGAATGTGATGGCTTTCCCCATAAGGGTCTTTGCAGAAGGCTGCTTCTTGATACCAATTCCACTATGTCTGGAAGGTGAGAAAGGACCTCTTCTGCTTTTTAAGTTTCTGTGTTACTTCTCTGTTAGACTACAGATTTGCAGCCACTAGTCAGTGCTTCAGATAGCTGTCTTCTAGCTTTTCCCAATTTATCCCCTGGAGGTTCTAACAGACCATGCTGGTATGCTCACCATATTAGATTTACATTTTCAGTCTTTTGAGATCATATGGGTGAACCGATCACTCTCAATCCCTATACCATCATTTCCATTTTCTCAGAATTTTGATTCATACAGAGAATACAAGTTTAATAATTTGTATGGTCACATAGCATAACCCTTGGTTGTGAGATTGCTCTTTTTAAGCAGTTAGGCAGTGGCTTTGTGCATTAGCTGGCATTTAGTAGACATGTTCTCTTCTTGGATCTCAGTAATAACACTGCTAAGTGTCTGGATGAATATGGCATTTAGGTACATTCATTTTCAGTTGACTTGAAGTGATTCTTTTAGTTAGTATTGCTTGGGCAATGCTCCAGATGTTAGTGAATGACATACTCGAACCATAAAATTAACACAATTTTGTAGAAGATATTTGGGCTTTAAAACAATTTCTGGTGCAAATTATTTCTTTTCTTGAAAGAAAGATTTAAGCAGCAACTTGAGGGGTGCAAAAGTAAATTGTGGGTGAGAAATAGGATATTTTTCAATTAATAAAATAAGGCTAGTTATACTCTTGTCAGAGCACTAGTCTGGGGTTGGGTGATAGGTTTATAAAGGCCCTTTTGTGATGACTAGCTCCTGAGATGCTGTTTTTTGGCAAATGGCTGTGCAGTTGATGAGCCTGCAAAGTTCCAGGATAGGTGCAAAATAAGAGTTTCAGTCCCTCTTCTGGACTAGCTGCCTAATGATAATAGAGCCTATCCTGTAGACTGGCCATAACTATTTGGGGTTGTAAAATTACATGGTTCAGGAACAAGAACTCATTCTCTTAAAAGTGAGAGCTGATTTTGTAATTCTCACTGAGCATTTTTCACAGTTGACTCTACCTGTAGTCCATATGAACTGGAGATATGTGCTTTGAATTTTAGTAAATACGGTGTTTTTAACTTCCTTTTTGTTGTCATTGTTTTGTTTTTGAGACACAAATTACTATAGTCCAAGCTGACCTATAACTACAGGTGACTTTGAACTCCTGATCCTCTCACTTCCACTTCCCAAGTACAAAGATAAAGTGTACACCACCACTCCAAGCTAACTTCCTTTGTATCATATCAGCAAGGAGTGAGTTAGATCATTATGGTGATATATCAAAAAAAAAAAAAAAACAAGAGGGGTAGAGAAGAGAATCAAGAAATCATTTATCAAAACACATTTTAGTATCTGTTTTATGTTAGACATTGTGTGTATTAGGTATTAGTTATATGGAAATTAACACAATCCTTGCCTTAATGGAATTTACCATTGCAGTGCTGGGGATGGAACCTTGGGCATTCTGTATGGTATGCTGTGGCTAACTCTACCATGGAGCAGCCTCCCTAGAGTCTCCCTCTTTTATTATCATCTTTATTTTTTGAGACTGGGCCTCTCTATAGCCCTGACTATCCTGGAACTCACTATGTAGACCAGGGTGGCCTCAAACTCACAGGGATCTGCCTGCCTGAGTACTGTGATTAAAGAACTCCTGAGTACTGGAATTAAAGGTGTGCAATACTATACCAGGCTCTCTCAGAGTCTCTTCATATGTTTATGTGCTGTGTGGCTTGGCCAACTAGAGATGCAGTGTGGGAGGCCAGCTCCCACTTTATAAAAGGGTTCCTATGAGGAGGAGAGAGGGATGAGAAACTTTTAGATAGAAAGATAGCAAAGAGGAGACAGAAACACAGGATAGTTTTGGGAGGACCTGGATCAAAACCTAACAGTCCCTTCTGCCTCTTCAAAAGGACTTTTTATAACAATGCCAACAGGCAGGGCGAAAGACCTCTCCCTTGCTAGATCAAAGCACACCGCACAGCCAAGTATAGACCCTTCTAAATGCCTGGTAACCATATGTAGTCAAATCATCCCCTTATGCAGCCCTGCTGGATAAAGCAAGCTCAGATTCTCAGATCCTGAGTAAGTTCTCACTAAGAAACCTCTGTGGGTCTCTACAGTTCCCCCTTCCTAATATATTAAAAGGCCTAATATATTAAAGGGCCTCTCAGACCCCTCAGATAGATTGTATCTGCCTTTTTTAGATTTTAACAATATTTTATTTTTTAACTCCAGCATTGTAAAATTCAGTTACCACAGTCATGATTTATACAAGTCCCTATTCTACAATGCAGTCTTTTTGTTTATTTTTCTTTTTTCCCATTTTATTTATTTATTTATTTATTTGTTTGTTTGTTTATTTATTTATTTTTCTATTATCAGCTTGATACAGTATAAATTCTTATCCTAATAGTGAAATGTTTCACTGAGGCTTGCCCAGTAATTGAGTAAAACCAAAACTTATTATAAACCACAGTCATCCTAGGGTCCCCCTTGCTATTTGGCCTTCCTGGTTCTGTAGGTTGCAGTCTGATTGTTCTTTCCTTTATATCTAGAATCCACTTATGAGTGAGTACATACCATGTTTGTCCTTCTGGGTTTGGGTTACCTCAACTCAGGATGATATTTTCTAGTTCTATCCATTTGCCTGCAAATTTGTATCTGTCTTAAGTCATCCTTCTTCCCTAATCAGATTTACCCATCATGGAAATACACTTTCCATCAGTCAATCATACTCTGTCTTAGGTTGGCAGCTAGCAAGAAGAACTTTACCTGTCTCTGACTACCAGCCTCTGGCAGGGTACAGAGCTTAACTCAGCTCTGACTCAGGTCCCTACTAAGAGTTTGCAAGTAAGTTGGGACAACCACAGTAATCCCTAGAGCTGCCATACCTCCCAGCAAAGGAGTAGAGGATGACCAAGATGGAATGTCCTTTTAGGATGGGTCTAAGATGTCTATAACAGCCTTAGCTGTGCCAAGCCCTTTTTTAAAATCAATAAACTCCTGATGCAACTGCATAAAACTTAGACTCCTTAGCTTCACCAAAGCATGGTTCCGCAATATCAACAGATTAACATAATTCTAGTATGAGTATTACTAGACATATTTACAACTAGTATGAATTACTATACATGTTTACAATTCTTACAAACTTACATTCGAAAGCAAACTCTATAGGACTACTTTGTATACTTTAGCAAACATTCAAAAGAGATCTCTTAACAGAATTATTTACATTTTCTTCCAACAAGACAGAGGGTACATGAATCGTGAGTCAGCACAGTTAAAATTGTAGGTGAACTCAAAACTTCCATTTCTGAAGTTCGAAGTTCAAAAAGTCAGTTCTAATAACAGTCTTATAGTTCCCCTGAAAGTTTGAAATCAGAGCCTAATTCATCATTGGCTCTGGAATCTTTATATTCAACTCCCTTGGCCCCCGGGATTTGGTGAGTGTCAATGCCAGGAGCTGTAACACTCAAGGTGGTGCTGCCCCCCCTTCCTGAACCACTTTCCCCGTCAGGCCCTCCCAGCTATCATGGAGCCAGTTGTGGTGCACTGCCATGGTGGAAATATTCCCAGTAGCCAGTTGCCGGCCAGGGGGTGGTCCCTTTACCCAAATTTGCTGTAGCTCCCCTGAATACAACAATTCAACTAAGTTCAAACAAGGGTTGCTGAAACTTCACTCTCAGTTACAGCAGCACTTTCAGTTAGCATTCCCTAGGAGAGCTGCCCAAGGGTCAAGGTGGTTGTCAAGGTAACTGAGCTGCTACAGAGCTCTTTAGTAATTAGGAACCATCTCTTAAAGGAGCCATGCAGTGGTTTGCCACTAGAATCAGAAGTGGTGTGACTCCAGGCTCTGTTTCATTACAACTTACAGTCCCAGACCTTGAATACCAAATAGCAACCAAACTCTTTCTTGGCAGTCTAGGGGGGCCCCTTAGTCTCCTCATTTCCCCAGACTGCAGGATGGAACATCAATGTCAGGAATACCGGTTTGGTTGCTCTCACTCCAAATCCTCTGGGGGAGCGTAAGCAGCTACGGTGTCATCAGAGTTGACATTCCTCTGTTCCATGCACCATACCAGGTGCTCAGGCAGCCATTGAGCTTCATTTTCATCTTGTGAAAAAACACAAACATTCTCTTGACCCTATATTAAAACAGGGTCAGTACCCTTCCATAATCCCGTGCAAGGACCTTTCCATTTCACCTGAGCAAAAGTCACTGAGGTGCCATCATGCCAAAATCTATCCATGGCAGATTGCTCATGGACATTCACATTCAAAAAATTCAGAACGAAAAGCATGATTCAGTGTATTATGTGGTAACTGAGGGTACAATGCCCTCCTCTTAATTATTTGAAGCTGCATCTTGAGACTGCCATGAGCTCTTTCCACTATGCCTTGTCCTTGAGTATTATAAGGAATGCCTGTTTGGTGCTCAATTTGCCATTGGGAACAAAATTGCTGAAATGCTTTACTACTATATCCAGAACCATTATCAGTTTTAATAACTTTTGGTATCCCCATATAGGAGAAACACTTCAGGCTGTGAGCAATTACATGTTCTGTAGCTTCTCCATGTTGCACTCTAGCCATTAAAAATCCCAAATAAGTGTCAGTGGTTACATGTACATATTTTAACTTGCCAAATTCTACAATATGAGTGACATCCATTTGCCATAAATGATTAGGAAGAAGACCTCGAGGGTTTACCCCCAAGTGAGGTACAGGAAAATATTTTGGATACATCCCACATTGTTTATCGGTTGAGCAACTTCCCTGGTACAATTGAATTGCTTTCTTAGACTTTGCTATTTTGATCATGAAAAGCATGTGACTGTTGAGCTAATTCTACTTGGGATAACACAATTATCTATGTTAATTTGTCAGTTGTTGCATTACCATCAGCTAAAGGACCAGGAAGATTGGAATGAGCTCTAATGGCACCCACAAAGCATGGTAGCTTTCTTTGGTGAATAGCATCTTGAATTTGTTCAAACAGCATTCTAACTTGACTATTACTAGTCTCAATGCATGGAACAGTTTCTATAACTTGAAGAGCTCTATAAATATATTGACTATCTGTATATAAATTAAATGAATTGTCTACAAGAAACTGAAATACTATATTTGCCACTAGTAATTCTACTGTCTGTACTGAAGCTGGGGTTGTTTATACTACATAGCTTTTTCCATTGACAACATAAGCAGCCCTCCCATTGGAAGAACCATCAGTAAAAACTAGCATAACATCTTTTGTTTGTTTGTTTGTTTGTTTGAGACAGGATTTCTCTGTGTAGCTTTGTGCCTTTCCTGGATCTCACTCTTGAGACCAGGCTGGCCTCGAACTCACAGAGATCTGCCTGTCTCTGCCTCCCAAATGCTGGGATTAAAGGTTTTACAGGATCTTTCGTCACAATTTTAGGAAATATAAATGAATGCATTTGAACGGATTGTAACAATTGATCAGCTGGAAACTGATTATCAGTTTGACCTAGAAACTGAGAAAAGGCAATTGCCCAAGAATCATTATTTTGAGAAAGCCAATCCATTTGCTATTTTGTAAAAGGGACACTAATCACACTTGGTTCTTTGCCAAAATAACATCTAGGTTCAATCCTGCTTTTCTGTACCAAACAAGCTACCGCTTCATAATATTGACTTAATGCTTTAGCTGGTGAAACAAGAAGATGTGACCATAAAAGAGGACTGTTTTGCCATAATACTGCTGTAGGAGTATGTCTAGTGGACAACATATGTGTGTGCCAGGATAGATAATAATTAATATAATGTATTTGCTGATATTGAATAGCATTCTCAACCTGCAAAAGAACCTGTCTACCTTTTTCAGTTAACTGAGCAAATTAGGATCACTATCTCCTTTTAAAAATCATGTAAAAGTTCCAAATCACTGGCAGATAATTTTAAATAAGGTCACAACTATTGAATGTACCATAATAACTTTTGAAAATAATTTAAAGTTATTAATCCATTCTTTATTATTTCCAATTTTTGAGGCTTTATGGTATAATATATATGTTCCTTATGGTATAATATATATCTTAGATATTGAAAAAGTGGCTGTCCTTACACTTTCTGGAGTGATAATTAACCTTATGAGTAAGGCAATGTTAAAGCTGTCCAAAGGTGTCAAGCAAAATTTCTTCATCTTTATGTACAGGCAAAATATGATCCATATAATGAATAATATAAACTTGCTGAAATTGATCTCTAACTTTTTGGATAGCTTGAGCCACAAATTTCTGACACAGTGTTGGGCTATTGACTATTCCCTGGGGCAAAACCTTTCAATGAAATCTTTTCATGGGCTCTTTAAAGTTAACTGAGGGAACATTAAATGTAAATCTTTGACAATCTAGAGGAGCCAAAGGGTTAGTATGAAAACAATCCTTTAAATCCAAAATAATTTTATAAATATCTTCTGGTATGGCTGTAGGGGTAGGCAGTCCAGGCTTCAAGGCTCTCATTGACCGTATGGTCTCATTAATTTTCCTTAAATCCTGTAATAACCTCTATTTCCCTGACTTCTTTTTAATCAGGGAAATCAGAGAATTCCAGGGAGAATTAGAAGGTTCGATATGGCCACCATCCAACTGTTCCTGTAATAACTGCTAGACACCTTGTATTTTTTCTTCTTTTGAGGGGCCATTGATCTATCCACACAGGATAGTCAGATTTCCAAGTTACAGGATCTACATGGAGTACAGGCTGCTTAATAACCCTTCCTAAAAATACTCTAATCCATCCCTATTAGCCTTTTCTTTAGGGAGCAAAGACGACATTTGACGATCACTATTTTTTTTTTAACCAACTCCTGGTCAAGAACCTTTTGTTTAGTGATGACTGTATCAGGGCTATATAAATATACTCCCATATGGCTCATAACAGCTTGGCTCCACAAATTTACAGTCAAGTGAGGGACAATGTATGGCCAAAAAGTTTCTTCATGACCTTCCTTATCTTTCTGGGAGAGTTCATTGCTACTTTGCTCAGAACTCTGAGTTTGACCAGTCCCTTTCAACTGTGTGATAGTTTCCATCTTTGGCCACATGGAAGGCCATTGACTAGCAATGATAACAGACAGATCCACACCCATGTCTGAAAGACTGGAGAAACTTTTTCCGTTTATAACCAAAGTGAGTTCTGGATGCTATGGACCTATAGCTTGTAGCCAATAAGCATCTGATGAACCAATCCAGCTTCTCCTCTTTTATCCCCCCCCCTTTGTTTGTTTGTTTCTCGAGATAGGGTTTCTCTGCGTAGTTTTGGTGCCTATCCTGGATCTCACTCTGTAGACCAGGCTGGCCTTTGCACTCACAGAGATCCACCTGCCTCTGCCTCCCGAGTGCTGGGATTAAAGGCATGTGCCACTGCCGCCAGGCTCTCATCCCCTTTAACTGGATTTTTTGTTTGTATCTGAGGAACTAAAATTAACTCTGCAAATCTCTGTCCTGTCTTTGTTACAGAAATTCCCTTGGTTGAATGAATTATTACCTTAATTTCTCCCACATAATCATTGTCAATTACTCTAGGAGCAACAAAGACCCCCTGCATGTTGGTACTTCTTCTTCCCAGCAATAACCCTACAGTGTCTTCCAGCAAAGGCCCATAAACACCAGTAGGGAGTGCCTGCATCCTCATTTCAGAAGTCAAACTGTATAGATGGAAGAGCTGAAATCTAATTCAGCACTAACTGGGGTTGCTCTGTAGAAGTCCTGAATAAATTTCTTTGCTGGGAGACTGACTACAGAATTACCCCAAAGATCTACTTTGTCGAGGCCTGGGGCTGGCCCTTCCATCTGTTTCCTGAAATGGATTCCCCTGGGTATCTGTCCTTGATAGACCTCTGTTAGCCCAGTGCGTCCCTCTTTTGCATCTAAGGCACAACCCACATTCCTTATTGATATCCCTTAAGCTTTTTCCCCTTTTAGGACACCTCTTGACGTGTTGTCCCACCCGGTCTGCACCCAAAGCAACTTCACGATGATCTGACAGCTTTCCCTTGCCTAGAGCCATAATTTCTTTGCTGGTAAAGAACATCCATGACTGTTTTTCCCTGTAATGCCTCAGCCATGACTATCCCCTCATTGTACAAAGGCCCTATATCCAAGCAAAGTCAAATATAGTCAGAGAAGTTTCCTTTCTTTCTAAAAGGTCTTAAAGCGCCCTGACAAGTGGCATTAGCATTTTCATAGGTGAGCTGTTTAACAAGCAGAAGTCCAGCTTCTGAATTTCCAATTAACCTGCCTGCTGTTTGCATTAGCCTGGAAACAAAAATCCTGAAACAATTTATCAGGCCCTTGCCTTATCTTTGATAAATCCTCAGTCTGTCTTCCAGATGATAAAAGCTTATTCTGATAGACCCCAGACCTAGGGTACTACCTTCTCGAGGGGGCGCCCCAAGAACCCAGACTCCAGTCCGGTTGATGCAACAGCACGTTTTTATTGAAGCATTTGTACAGATGGGCAAACTCTTGTCCTGAGAGCAAGAGTCGCATCTTACTGCAGCGACATGGGAGTTTTTAAAGGAAAAACCCACAAAAGCCGTAAGATTACAATTTCCATACAATTTCGTTTCACAAGATCATGGTCTGGTTACAGAGTGATCACAGAGGGGGTAGAGTCATGTCCGCATGTACATTCTTCCTGAAACCTCAAGGGGGGTATCAGGGCGGGAGTGGAGTTTACACAAAGGTCACAGTGGTCCTTCCTGGAACACTTGCAACTATCCCAGTCACAGTTGAGCACATCTCTTAACAGAAATCTTTTTACATTGTTACATTGTGGCAGGGGTGGTTGAACAGTGGCTGAGTCAGCTTGCCCTTGGAACTAGATTTTTAGTTTCTCATTTCCTGGGGCTTGGGGGTGTAAGCCTGAAGGGTTAGGGTCTTTCAATTCCAGGCCTTTTTGGCAGCTGCATTAACCTGAGCATACACTGTCATATAAAAATTTTAACTGTTGACTTGTCTTCCAATAAGGGTCTTCTCTGGCAAGCATATCAAAAGTAATGGGAATCTTCTGGACCTTATTTATTTCAGCTTTGGCATGACATTGCTCCACAAACTTGCTTTTCCACGACAAATAATCTCCACCTGACAGGCAAACTCTGGTCATCTGTTTCCAGTCCCCAGGAGGCAGGGCTTCTAAAGCAAGGTTTTCTGACAACACTGTGTGAACAGAGCCGTTGGGCCATATTGATTAGAGGCCGTTTTTAAGTTATTTTAGGCCAAGCGGTGGTGGCGCACACCTTAATCCCAGCACTCGGGAGGCAGAGGCAGGCAGATCTCTGTGAGTTCGAGGCCATCCTGGTCTACAGAGCGAGATCCAGGAAAGGAGCAAAGCTACACAGAGAAACCCTGTTTGGAAAAACCAAAAAAAAAATTTTTTTTTAGTTGTTTAAAAGCAATTGGAACATGCACTCACACAATATTTCCCTTGACATCCTGCTGCTCAATTACGGGAACGTTTGAAAGCCTTGCACTTCCTTCCCTCTGCTAGCTGCTTCCCTAATACTAACTTGAAGGGAAATGCAGGATTAAGAGGAGGGTTTGCCATGTTCCAGGAGGTTTTTGCGCCAAGGCAATTATGGGCAACTTTGCCATTCTCATAAATGATCCCCCAGGTGAGTCTAATTCCCTAATTCCACCCCATAGAAGGAAGATGAGTGCCCTTCACAGAAGGAGAGATTACTAAGTCTCTCAAGCCCTTCAGTTTCTCCCTTGTTTCATCCTAAGACTTCTGTTCCTTAAACTTGGCTTCATGGACAAGAGAGAACTGACCCTGGTTGAATGATGTTGTAAAACTGTTCTCATCTTGTGGCAGCTCTGGCGGAGCAGAGGGTTTTGTTCCACTCGTGTCCACCTCAGGGAAAATTTCCCCCTGCCACTCGGGATTTAGATCTAAGCTGTCCTGAATTAATGCCCACAGGCCAAAAGTTTCCACGGCAATCTTTTCTGTCTCGTGTTCCTCATAATATTGTTGCATTTTGGCTCTGATTCTCCCCCAGGAGTCTGCATCCAAAGTCCCATAGTTGAAAACCAAGGACACAGCTCCTCTATGAACTCCAAGAGCCTCTGTACTTATTGCGGTTCTACTTTAACTCCCCTAGTTTTCAAACTCTCTACAAACAAATACTCAAACATCTGCTTACTAATTCCCTGTCCCATAGCGGCTTTTCTTTCTCAGACTGCTAAGTCTGCGGTGGCTGCTTGTTTCTGGACACTTGTCAGGTCCAGCACTAGGGAAATTCTACTCTTACCCTAAGTTTCTTCATAAACAGTATTCCTATACCTAAACCCTACAATTTTTCCTAATTTCATAGATAGAAATTGAGAGAGAGAGAGAGAGAGAGAGAGAGAGAGAGAAACCTAGATTGAGAGAGAGATACTTGCTGCAGCCTAACTTTTCTATATACAGTTTTTGCTCCCGAAGAATAAAATACCACTGCCTTAACACAAAACAGGATATGTCCAACTGCTTCCGTGGTGATTCCTCCCCCACTTACTTCCTCTGCACCCAAGTCCCTAGTTCTGGCACCATGTGTGGGAGGCCAGGTGCCACCTTTTAAAGGGTTCCTGTGAGGAGGAGAGAGGGATAAGAAACTTTTAGATAGAAAGATAGCAAAGAGGAGACAGAAACAGGATAGCTTTGGGAGGAACTGGATCAAAACCCAACAGTCCCTTCTGCCTCTTCAAAAGGATGTTTTATAACAATGTCAAGGGGTGGGGCAAAAGACCTCCCCCTTGCTAGATCAAAGCACATTGCACAGCCAAGTATAGACCCTTCCAAACACCTGGTAACCATGCCGGTAGCCAAATCATCCCCTTATGCAGCCCTGCTGGATAAAGCAAGCTCAGATTCTCAGACCCTGAGTAAGTTCTCACTAGGAAACCTCTGTGAGTCTCTCTAATGCAGAATCATGGTTTTGTACAACTTGGCCACAGATTCATTTGGAGAAGGGGGAGACTTCTGTTACAGAAATGTGTTCCTTAGAGTATATTTTGTGAGAAAAATAAATGGCCCTGAATGTTAGACCAGTGATGTGAGCATGTCATTTTATCTGCATTCTTCTTGGTCACTGTGGCCTTTATATTGAAAAGCATATGGCTGGAGACACTCTGTGAGTTGGGGGTGGCGTGGTGATAAATTTATGGGACGCATTAGTGGAAACGGTTGGGTCAGAAAGGACAAATCCTAAATGGTCTTTTAATATAAACCCAGAGCCAGATATCAGGGTGAAAGCTAAAATATCAGAAGAAACAAGCCACAGCCACTTCTCACCTTGCCAACTCCTTAGCCAATTGTGTCTCCACAAATCCTCAGACCAAATGCTCCTGTCCTCAGCCAAAAGGCCTAGTTCCTGTCTCCTTATGACTTATATGCCTTTCTCCGCCCAGCCATTTCATTTCCTATCTTAACCTTCCTAGTGCCAGGATTAATGGCATGTGTGCTTCCCAAATACTGGGGTTAAAGGTGTGTGCCACCACTGCCTGGTTCTTCTTTCTCTCCTAGACTGGATCAATCTTATGTAGCCCAGTGTGGCCTTGAACTCAAAGAGATTCAGATGGATCTCTGCCTCCCAAGTGATAGGATTAAGGGTGTGTGCCACCACTGCCCGACCTCTGTGTTTAATCTAGTGGGTGGCTCTGTCCTCTGATCTTCAGGCAAGTTTTATTAGAGTACAACAGAATATCACCACAGAAAGCTGGCATCCTAAAATGCTCCTTGGGAAAAGATTGTACACATAAGTAAATTGAATAATCCTTTGGTTTATGTGGGAGGAAGAAATAAACATTGTCATGACTGAGTGAAATGAGCAAGACTTTTAGATCACTCAATCTGTTAGTTAGGTAAGGGAGTGAGGCATGGACTCAGAGCTAGGCTCCTTGAATCATAAGACCTGATTCATCTTAATTCTGCTAATCATGCCAGACCTCTCCCATCATGTTAGCTTGTGCAACTGAGGCAATCTCTTCCTCATGGGTTCTTGGAGATGTCAAATGAATTGCATGAGTGTTGAGTAAATTAAAGGGCCTTGTAGGAGGCAGACTGGCCATGGTTGATGCTGTCTAAGGGAACATACTGAAATATGGAGGGAAAGGGGGATTGCTTGAGGAAGTGAAATCAAATCTGCCCCTATGCTTTGGACTAGAGTAAAATTCTGTAAAACACTGCTTATGGATGGTGCTAGTAGGCAGACAGGATTGTCTGTTTGGCAGGGATGTGATCTCTGTGAGTCAGTAATTTTTTGTGTAGCTACTGTGAAGCAAATGCCAGTTAAAAATGCTTCTTTTGGTAGCACAATGTGACCCTTGCCTCTTTTTCAAAGCTGGATTGATAACTAAAGCAAGGTAAAATCCTTTAATCTGAAATAAAATATATACATAAGTAAATATGTCAACACACTTAGCTTGTGCACCATTTAAAAATTTGTATTACATTTATTGTGTATGTGGGGCATGCCACAGCACATATGTAGAGGTCAGAGGACAATTTGTAGGAGCCAGCTCTCTACCTACCATATGGTTCTTGGAGATCAAACACAGGTTTGACAGCAAGTGCCTTTACCACTGATCCATCTTACTTGCCCATGCACCTTTTTTTTAAAAAGAGAAGAACCTAAGGTTCATTGTCACACCGTGTTCTTCATTGCTTTTGAAGAAACAGATATTCTATAATGGTTGTGACATATTTTGGTCAGGGGTGAAGTGAAGCCCATGCAGCATATACAGCAGCATATACATTATACCCTGCTGTCTAGATGTCTACACTCTGGAGGGTCAGAAAAGGAAAAAAACCTAACATTACATTCTCTATGTTGTTGAGCCACATAGGAATGTTCTATAAATGTGAGGAATAAAGCACAAGGTTTATCTGCACCACTGCTCAGATACATTCTACTCTTTGAATTTATCTTTTTTAATCTTTGAATTCATCTTTTTTAAAATTCATCTTTTTTTTCTTGGAGTACAAACCCTCAGCCTCACACATGCCAAACAAGTGCCCAACCACTGTGTTACAATCTTGACTTCTTTTTAAAATCTTGTTTGTTGAGCCGGGCAGTGGTGGCGCACGCCTTTAATCCCAGCACTCGGGAGGCAGAGCCAGGCGGATCTCTGTGAGTTCGAGGCCAGCCTGGGCTACCAAGTGAGTTCCAGGAAAGGCACAAAGCTACACAGAGAAACCCTGTCTTGAAAAATCAAAAAAAAAAAATCTTGTTTGTTAAGGTACATTTTTTTATACAGCAAAACTGACTGTTTATGGTGTGCCCTGTAAGAGTACCTTGTTTAGGTGTATGGGTTTTGACAAATGCATGTAGTCATTCGTGTAACAACCCCTGCAAACAAGATACAGAAAGTATTTTGATTACCCCCTAAATCCCTTCATGTTCCTTTATAGTCATACCCTTACTCCACACGAACCCCCAAGAGCCAGTATGTCTCCTTACTGCTGCCTTTATGTAAATAGAATCATACTCTCCTGATTGTGACTCTGAAGAAACCTTGATAAAATTCTAACATTCAAAGCTTTCACTCAATGAACAGGTGTCATCACTTTCTAGGGATAGTTCCAGAGTCATGTTTCAGAAGGAAGATGTGGTCATTTTTCTTGGCACCCACCTCCACTGCCTTGTGGAGTTCATCTATGATAATCATTCTCTGAAGGCATTTTAGGTTACTAGACATCCTATACTAACTTTGATCAATAGTTCCAGCAGCTCAGAATTAAGTGTTTTCTGGAACTTCTCATTAGTAAGGGAAATATACCCTTCACTGACTGTAGAAGAAGTACCAAGTCTACTAAAGAGTGACTGAGTGGATCTGTACATTTATTTGCTAGCCTGGTTGAGGACTGTCATTTCTACTTTTTCAAAAGGAGTAAAATGAAAGTAGGTGGAAAATCACTGTTGCTTATGAAACTGGGACGCCACTGTAGCAGTGTGCACAGCTGTTTGTGGGCAGACATTCAGAAATCACAGTGCAGTATCTAAGTACCATTCTGTAATAATGACACCTTTATATTTACAGACTATTAGTTTCTATAACCAACCTCATATAGATATGACCTTACATAATTAATACACTGCATTGCTCTTGTACACATGGAATAAATGTACTTGAACTCTTCCAGGCCAGTTTTGTCTAACCCCAAATCAACGTGGTAAACTGGGGTACTTTTTTTCCATTGGTGACAGCGTCATTAAACTTTCCAAAAATTTAAATTATACACATATATGTGAATACTTCTGTGGAAAGGTCAATGTGTATCACAAGTGGTGGCATTTCTTCCAGGTTTTGCATCATCTGAACAGATTTATAGAGACATCCAGTGTACTTGATTGTTAAAAAGCCAGACATCAGTGAAGTTACATTTCTATTGTGGTGCCTGGTACCATTTTTTTTTTATTAGTTCTTAGTATAATGGCACTTTGATTCCTACATTTGTATTTAATTGTCTTCTTACTCATGTGAAGATACTGCAGTATCTCATGCTAACTTCAAAAAATCGAAGGGAAACCCATGTCAGATAGCTGTGTAGTTATATGTTTATTAATTTCTAGATATTTATGTGTTTGAGATTTACATACTGGACTTTATAAACCTGATGTAGTATTTTTGACATGTTAGATGATGCTTCCGATGAAAGAAAATGCCTCAAGTTACAGATAGAAGGATCTTTTTGTTTTTTCTGAGAGACTTTTGAATGTATGGAGCTTGACGGTTGTGGGACCATTTTTTTTTTGTTTGTTTTTAAGGTTATGAAAACGACTCTGTAGAGGACTTGAAGGAGATGGCTTCTGTATCTTCTCGGAAGAGAGGGAAAAGAAGATACTTCTGGGAGTACAGTGAGCAACTTACACCATCACAGCAAGAGAGGATTCTGAGGCCATCTGAGTGGAACCGAGACACCTTGCCAAGTAATATGTACCAGAAAAATGGCTTACATCATGGTAAGAGGAGTTCAAAAATATTTAGTACCCGTTTCTCTTTTTTAGTAGATGGAGGTATTTTTTGAGCCTTTGAGATGGGGTCTTCATATGTAGCCTAGATTTGCCTCTAACTGTGTAGCCCAGTATGACCTTGAACTTTGAATCCCTGTGCCTCATTCTTCCAGATTCTAGGACTATAGGTATATGCCACCATACCTGTCTAGTGTCACTGTAAACATAGATAATTAACCATAATGCTTGGTGTGCTTGGGTTTTCAGCCCTTTATAGTTAACTGGAGAGGGCATTGAAGAGAACTTTTTCTTACATATAGCTTCCATCAGTGTCGAGAGCCATCATTTCTGATTCCCTCTTCCTTCACTTACTCCATGAAATGGCCAAGAGACTGCTGGTTCTTGACCTGTCAAAAAAAAAAAAAAACAAGCAACACACTGGGGAGAAAGCAGAAGACCTCCCTCATCACTCTCTTCCATTTTCATCCACCCCAGTCTTAATTTAATGGGGAGATTGAATTGTAAAATGTGATGGGGAGAAAAGCAGAGGGGGAGAAAGGACACATGGTTGTGGAAAAAGAGTGGAGAAGGGGAGTTTATAGGAATCAGGAGAAGCTTATGGTTTAGGTAGCTATCTTAGGGTTTCTACTGCTGAGACAAAACACCATGACCAAAAGGCAAGCTGGGGAGGAAAGGGTTACATTTCCACATTGCTGTTCATCACTGAAGGAAGTCAGGACAGAAATTCAAATGGCAGGATTCTGAAGGCAGGAGCTGGTGCAGAGGCCATGGAGGGGAGCTGCTAACTGGCTTGCCTCCCATGGCTTGCTCAGCCTGCTTTCTTATAGAACCCAGGACCACCAACCAGGGATGACACTGCCCATCATGGGCTGGACCCTCCACCATTGATCACTAATTGAGTAAATGCCTTACAGCTGGATCTTAAGAGGCATTTCCTCGACTGAAGATCCTTCCTCTCTAATGACTCTAGCTTGGACAAAGCCACCGAAGACAGTAAATCAAGACTGGAATTGTGAATCCAGAAAGCTGTGATTAAATAGAATTTCTTCTGTTGTTTTCACATTACTACCAAGTAGGCTGCCAAAAAGGCAGAGGGAAGGTCTGAACGACTCAGTAAAGAGTGCACACTCACGCCATAAACTTCACTTGCTGAGCATTTTGGAAGACAAGAATTGGCCCCCAGTGTCTGTTACTCAGGCTTTGTTTTCCTAGTCCCAGATCTATACTCTACCACCTCTCAGGAAATTTTTATATTCAAACTTTTTTTAAAAAAACAGAACTGAAAAAATAAAGTCCAGTAAATATTTCCAGGTAGCTTGTGATGAGTCTTAGGAAAGCCATTGGGTGTACTGTAATACTTGAAAGTAATGGGCTGGGACTGGGTGTGGTTCAGTGGTCATGTTTACCTAGTATGTATGAGGCCCTGGGGTTCATTGGGTTGAGGCGATTAGGAGATGGGAAGGAGAGAGGGGAGGGAGGAAGAGAGGGAGCTGAAGAAGAGCTTTTAAAACAGCATGATCCCCTTTTTGTCTGAAAACTTATTTGTTCCCAGAATCACAACTTGGTTTAGGTAATTTGCCTGGATTTTTGTGTACAGTTGAACTCTTGTTCCAGCCAGAGATGTCAGATACTTAGTCCTGGTGTGCAGACTTAGGACTGTTATCCTGGGGTTCAGACCTAGAGGAGAGCAGCACTGAGACAGTATTTAATCCAGGCTTCGTGCTTGTTAGCCAGTTACTCTGCCACTCACTGAGCTGTATCCCTAGGGCCCTTTCATTTTTCTAGTAGCAGGACTAGACAGAGGGAGAGCTAGCCCTTCTAAGTTAGGAAGTTAAACATTCTGTGTCTCCTGAAATGTGCCAGGGCACCTCAACTGAAAAGTGGCTGGTAGTGGTGGCTATAGAAATTGCATGTCTTGTTCACTTAAAAGGATCTAACTTAAATTCCCTTCAAATGACCTATAGGGAAATATGCAGTTAAGAAGTCACGGAGAACTGATGTGGAAGACCTGACTCCAAACCCTAAAAAACTACTCCAGATTGGTAATGAATTACGAAAGCTGAATAAGGTGATTAGTGACCTGACTCCAGTCAGTGAGCTTCCCTTAACAGCCCGGCCAAGGTCAAGGAAAGAGAAAAATAAGCTGGCTTCCAGGTAAATTCTAATGATGTTCACCCATGTGAGTAGTCTCTAGGGGGTAAGATTAGACCTTGAGATTTTGTAGAAGAGGTGACTTCCAGAAATTATTTACTAAATAGCTCTTGGAGAGAGGGTTGTTGTTTTAAGTGAAGATGGCATTTATGCTTTTAGGAAAAAGTATTGGGGGTGAGGCAAACAGAGTTACTGCATTGTATTACAGTATAACTGAAAAGTCTAAAAGGTTTGCTTTTTTTTGATAAGTCAGGTTGAATGAAGTATATGAACAGTAAAAATCATCCATTTTAAGTATGCTATTATGACCTTGAGAAACATACCCAGCTATATAACCACCAACATGGTCAACATGAGATATATTAACATTTTCATCACCTTAGAAAATTGTAAGAACAAGTCCCTCACCCTAGGCCTTTCACACCATTGATCTATTTTATTTTGTGTGTATGGGTGTTTTGCCTACACATACATTACTTGCAGGCCTGGTGCTCCTAGAAGCCAGAAGAGGGTATTGGATCCATTGATACTGTGTGGGTGCTGGGAATTGAACCCAAGGACCTCTGGAAGAGCAGCCAGTGCTCTGAACTGCTGAGCCATATCTCAAGACCCCATTGATCTTCCTCCCATTGATCTTCCTCCTCCTCCTCTTCCTCCTCCTCTTTTTTTTATTATTATTAACAGTGTCTCATAGTGATCTGTCCTTTTCCAGAATGTCATATGGAATGTACTATAGTTGTCTGAGTCTGTCTGGCTGATGGGCTACTTCTTTCTTTTATTACTGTATACTCAGTCTTTATAGGAATATTATACAATTTTTCTCCTTTCCAGCTGTGAAGGACCTTTGAGTTCCTTCCAATTTTTAGCATTTTTGAATAAAGCTGCTGTAACATTGACTTACAGGTATTTGTGTGGGTATGAGTTTACATTTCTTTTGGATAAATACCCAGGTCTATATAGTTTCTCTTTGAAAAAACTATCCACCTTGCTGTCTTCCAGAGTAGTTGAGAACTGTTCTCCACCTACCATGACAGGCGGGACTCTACTTGCTTCGCATCTCCAACAGTTGGGGTGTTGTCTGTTGCTGCTTGCTTAATTTTTTAAAAGTCACTTTAATAAGCAGCTTTAGTTTTTTAATAACAACTTTAGTTTTTGAATGTGTGCTTAATTTTTTAAAAGTTGATTTGGATAAATGTTGATGTGTGCTTTATAATTGAGTTCTGTGATAGACATCAGTAAATAAGTCACTTAGAGTTACTATTAGAAACATTTAGGGGCTGGAGAAATGGCTCAGAGGTTAAGAACACTTGCTCTTCCAGGGGACCTAAGTTCTGTTCCTAGTACCCACATGGTGCTCACAACTTCTAAGTCCAGCTCCACAAGGATCCAATGACCTATTCTGGCTTCTGCAGGCACCTGCATACATTTGGCTTTATTCTCATACAGACATACATGTAAATAAAAATAAACCAAAAAAAAAAAAAAAAGGAAAAGAAAAAAATGCCTTATGGGTGCCAGTGAGATGGCTTCAGCAGGTAAAAGTAACTTGTCTAACAAGCCTCATGAACCGTACAGGTTCAGTCCCAAGATCCCACAGTAGGAGAGAACCAACTTTTAAAACCTGTCCTCTGACCTCCACACATGCGCTGTAGCATGTACCTGAACACACACACATTCTCCCTCTCTCTCCTCTCTCCCTTTCTCTCTCGTATACTCATGCACACTCTCGCTCTCTAACACACACACAAGAAGAAAAAGAAGAAAATTTCAAAGAAAGAAAGTGTTTGATAGTAGCAACTTTTTGCTACTATCTACTATCATTTTTTAATTTTTTTTTCTTATTTAAGGAAATCGGTTCTGACGTCTCTTAAAAGGAAAATGAACTAATAGTAGCTCTTGCTTTCACAGAGCTTGCAGGCTAAAGAAGAAAGCCCAGTATGAAGCTAATAAAGTGAAGTTGTGGGGCCTCAACACTGAATACGGTAAACCCCAGCCTGCAGCTTTGCTTTGTCTCCTTGGCTTGCACAGTCTCCTTCCTGAGCTCCACACACGTTTGGCTCTCTGTTGGTGGAAATATTAAGGCAACTCCACGTAGTTAAAAGGGAGGTTTATTTGGGGGTTTTACTTACAACAAGTAAAGGGATAGGTTACAGGGTCCAGGAGAGGTGAAGTGCAGTCCAGTGGTGTTCTCCAGAGAACTCTGCTTGTCTGCCATCCAACATCCAGGATTACCAGGAACCAAGAGAGCCAGCACATCCGGATCTTGGGTCTTAAGGGCTCCTGTCTCGGCCCCGCCTCAGGGGCAGGCCCTAGGCAGGCATGACAGTTACCTGAAGCCTCAATGGTGGTAGTACTTTCCAGGTCAAAGCTGGAACAGCTACTCACTACAACTGTCCTCTTTTGTTGTTTTATTTATTTATTTATTTATTTATTTATTTATTTATTTATTTATTTATTTATTTATTTTTTGGTGGGGGGAAAGGGTTTGAGACAACACAGCCCCAGCTGCCCTGGAACTCACTGTGTAGACCAGACTGGCCTGGAACTCACAGAGATCCTCTTGCCTTCGCCTCCTGAATCCTGGGATTAAAAGTGTGAGCCGCCACCACCACCACCACCACCACCACCACCACCACCACCACCACCACCACCACCACCACCGGGTTGGCTCTCCTCATTTGTATTTATCTATTCAGAAAGCCACATGCCCACTTAAAACAAGAAATCCACGGAAGTCTGTTTAAGGAGTCTTAGGAATTTATTAGTATATAAATTGAGGAAATTTACTCATGAACACAGAACCCAGTAAACAGCTGAAGTCATCCTCTGTTCTGACTGGGAACTAATCTACCTGGCCGTCCTATCATACCAGGAAGCAGCAAGCGGGGGCCTCTCTTCCTTTCTTTTTAAGAGGTCACTTATGGAGCAAGAAGCACCACCTCCTTCCGACCATGTAGCCCAAGGTCATAGGCAGAGCAAATACCACTACAGCCACTGTCAGTCATTCTTGTCTATGAGCGTTACTGTCTAGATCTGTGGTCCCTTAGACAAATGACACCACTGTTGACATGCACTAATTCATGGTCAGGTCTTGCTTGTTGTAATGTGTTTCTAGGTTAGCCAGTGTGGTTGACTGACTTGACTGTTTCCCTTCACTTATATTTTGTGCACAGTGTAGATCTGTGTTTTTCACATTGGTTACACATTGAAATCCCTCTGTACCTATAAAAATACAAATTCCTGGACTTTCTTAGATCTTCTGAATTGTTATGACAGCCTAGGAGTCTACTTTTTCTTTTCTTTCTTTTTCTATTGTTGTTGAGTGTCTCAACTCTGTAGCCTTAGCTAGCCTAGAACTTGCTATATAGATCAGGCTAGCCACAAACTTACAGAGATCCTCCTGCTTCTGTTTTGTGAGTGTTGGGTTAAAGGTCCATACCACCATATCCAAGAGAACCCATATTTTTGACACTCCTCATGTTCTGGGTTATTTTGTTGTTTTCTTTCTTATTTTTTTCTTACATGTTTTGAAATCTACCCCAGGGTTTTGTGCATGCCAGTCAGGTGAGTGTGTGACCCTTGAGCCATGTGCACAGCCCTTCCATTCTTAATCTAATAGAGTTTATTACACAATTAAAGCAAATTCTTCTATGTTAGTGACATATTCTATGTTGGTTTTTGTCTTCTAGACAACTTATTGTTTGTAATCAACTCCATCAAACAAGACATTGTAAACCGAGTTCAGAATCCAAGAGAAGAGAGAGGACCCAGCATGGGGCAGAAACTTGAAATCCTCATTAAAGACACACTCGGTAAGGAGAACATTATTAGATAACCACAGCTTGTGATGTGTGGTGCCAGAGTCAAAGAGGAGTTCTTTCATTTTAAGGAAACTCTGATGTTCTCAGTGCTCTCCCCCTTCATTCCTGCCCCATCCACTCCCCTATCCCCACCTCCTGCTAGGGATTTGTCACCCTCAGTATTTTTACAGGGTTCTAACAAATTGCACATCTGGCTTCTCATCCCTGACCAGGTTGTACACTGTGGAGAGGAGCAGAGAGGCCAGGATGGTTGGTGGCTTGTGGGAGGAATGGCTAGGACATAAATTTGAGATGCTACAGGGCCAGGAGCTGAGCTGCAGTAAGAATGAATCACCATGAGATCACACTTCCTGAGGGCTGCACAGTGTATTGCTGTCCTAGAAAACCCCAAACATGTCACAGTAAAAGGCTGGTGCTCATCTTGAGTATAATCAAAAAACGGTCTCAGATGAAAAGCAGGTCCCAAAACAAGTACTGTCCTAGACAGTCACTGCTGCTTGTGAAATTGCACGCAGGAAGCAGTAAGTCAGTTTACTTGACCTAAGTAGACGGACGATTTTATGTATTTGTTCAAAGAACTTCCAGTATTATTTTTCTTTAAAGCATCCCAGTTTTTATGTGTTAGTTTGAGGGAGAATTTGATATCATAAAATATCATACTTTTTACTTTTTGGTTTTTAATTTAAAAGCTTTTGCATATCCATAAGTGTGTGTTCCCTTACACTAGACAGACAATATGACCTGTTACAAAGTGCTTGGCACACATTTTCTTTCCTTGACTATCCTAATGATATTTCTCCTTCTCTTCTGGCATAAAATATTTTTGTTAAAGAGCTGATCCCTGAATTAGTGTTTCTTGGTGGGTGGTTTGTTACTGTTTACTAGATGCGTAAGATTCCTCGGTTTCTGGGTTACTTGGCTTTGCCCTGCCTCTTTCTTCTGGGGACGCCTGAGCACCTGTATGTCAGATCTCCCTTGCTCATCTCTGCTCTTTGTCACTTCTTGAACCTTTTTATCTCATTTTGTTTTTTTCATTTTCACTTTCTTTTAGTACTCATGTCATATTGTGTGTGTAGGGGGTTGTGTGTGTGTGTGTGTGTGTGTGTGTGTGTGTGTGTGTGTGTGTGTGTGCAGTTGTTGTTGGTTTTTCATTCTTTTGGGGAGTCTGCCACCCAGCTCCCAAATAAATCACACACAGAGGCTTTTTCTTACTTATGAATGTCTGGCCTTATCTTGAATTAGTTTCTAGCCAGCTTTCCTTAACTTTACTTGTTCTGTCTACCTTTTGCCTATGGGCTTTTTCTGTTCTTTTACTTCTGTAAATCTTACTCTTCTTTCGTGGCTTGCTGGTTTAGCTGGGTGGCTGGCCCCTGGAGTCCTCCTCCTTCACTGGCTCCTTTTAGGATTCCTTTTCCAGATTTCTCCCTCTATGTATCCTCTCTGCCTGCCAGCTCCGCCTATCCTTTCTCCTGCCTTGCTATTGGCCGTTCATTTCTTTATTAGACCATCAGGTATTTTAGACACTAACACAGCTTCACAGAGTTAAAACAAATGCAACATAAACAAAAGTAGCACACCTTAATATTCTACTACAGTGCACGCATGCAAGTTCTGGACATGGAAGTCAGGGTCTCAAATAATGCTCAGCAAGACTACCACCCCTAAGGCTTAGCCTCACCTCTTCTTGCTTTTATTTTATTTTTTTAACTTAAGGAATTTTCCTTTTATTTTCTGTGTTCTGTGTTTACCAGGACAGAGGACAACTTGGAGGAGTGACTCCTATTATGTGGGTCCTAGGGATCAAATTCAGATTGTCAGACTTGGCAATGAACACCTTTACCCACTGAACCATCTTACCATCTCCCTTCCATTTTTTGAGGGTCTTTCTATGTAGTCCACGCTGGCCTCAAACTCAGATAGTCCTCCCTTCATCATGTCTTCTGTTGTTGTTTTTATAATTATCTATTTGTATATATTTGTGTCCCATGACATGACATGAGTATGGTGGTCAGAGGACAACTGGCACCATGTGGCTTCCATAAATGGAACCCAGGTTTTTAGTCTTGGTGGCAAGTAACTTTATACACTGAGCCATCTTATCTTTCATGTCTTACATCATTTTCTTTTTTGTTGTTGTTGTTGTTTGGTTTTTTTTCAAGACAGAGTTTCTCTATGTAGTTTTGGTACCTGCCCTGGAACTCCCCCTGTAGCCCAGGCTAGCCTTGAACTCACAGAGATCTGCCTGCCTCTGCCTCCCGAGTGCTGGAATTAAAAGCGTGCACCACCACTGCCCAGCCTGAAAATTTTTTATTTAAATAATTAATTAGCGCTGGGTGGTGGTGGCAAACACCTTTAATCTCAGCATTTGGGAGGCAGAGGCAGGCGGATCTCGGTGAGTTCGAGGCCAGCCTGGTCTACAGAGCGTGATCCAGGACAGCCTCCAAAGCTACATAGAGAAACCCTGTCTCGAAAAACCAAAAAAATAAATAAAATAAATAATAATAATAATATAATAAAAATTAATTAGCGCAAACAACATACTAGGTTTTGTTAGGGCATTTTCAAACAGATTTGTTGTTGTTGATTCTCCTCCATCCTCCTCTTTCACATTCCCCTTGTACTCACTGCTCATGGCTCCTTTTCCATTTTCATGTTGTTTGTGTCCTGTTGTCCTTTCCCGAATCCTAAACTTCTTTTTTCCTACTCTCAGTTTCAGAGCCTGTACCTCCACTCACCCCGACTCCCATACATTCATGTAGACATAATCTAGGATTAACATGCAGTCATGAAAGCTTTGGCTTTCTGAGTTACCTTGTTTAACAGTGCTCAACAGATCCATTTTCCTATGGTTATCATGATTTCAGTTTTCTTTACAACTGGACAAATTTAACTGTGTACATTCAACACTTTTCAGTGTCCATTTGGCTTGGTTCAGACTAGCTTTTCTGGCTTCATTGGGCCGCCCTTTTCAGTGAATGCCAGCTTGCTGTCTGCAATCTCTGTGCTGTTTTGTCTAGTCCATCTCGTTCTTTCTTACGTTTCCAACATTCTTGTCAGTTTCATTCCCAGCCCTTCCTTCTAGTACCAGTGCTTCCTGCTACCAGCAGCTACCTGGCAGAGTTCTGACTGGGCAATTTTTTAAAATGTTCTTTACATCTTTCTTTTATTCAATGCTTACAGCTTAATTGAATAAAATCCCTATGGCTTCATCTCCAGATCTTGTTGACCTCCTGTGCTTTCCATGAAATTACCTATTAACTACTTCAGATTTTTTATTCTCAAGTCATTGGTTCCTTTTGGTTTGTCTCACGTATAAACTGTGGATGCTGATACCATGCAGGTCTTACAGATCTGGGTAGCTTGTTCACACCCTCTTGATCGTTAGGGATGCAGAAGAGTTCGGAGCTCATTGATCCCTTTTTCCCTATTTCCTTGGACTGGTTATTTTAAGAAACAGGGTTTCTACTGAATGCTGTGCTCCATGCCTGTAATTCCAGCATTTGGGGTGCTAGTGCAGAAAAAGCCCAATTATGAGTCAACTAGAATTTCATAAGGAGACCTCTTTTCAAAGAGAGGAAGTTGACAGAGGTGTCTCCACCAGGGGCCAAAGCGATCCCCTTTTTTTCAACTTCCTGAGTAGCTCAGCTTTCCAGCGGTAGACTTTATGGAGTTTATTTTGTTCTTTTGAGAACAGGATCTTGCTTTGTAGTCATGGAGGGCTGAGATTTCAGGTGTGCACCATACCTGGCTCCTTGTAGTTTTATGTGAAGAAATGGAAATAAGTCTCTACTACCACAAACGTGGAGGTCAGAATTACTTGAGTTCATGTGTTCAAGACCATCCTGATCAAATACAAGGAAAAGTCATCATAAAAAAATTAAGATGAGTAAATAAACAATTGCCTCACAACTATCATCCCAGAATCTCTATAAAGTTAGATGTGTTTGGAGTTTCTTTGTATTAATTACTTCGTTATTAATTCCTTGTATTAATTGTTATTATTCTTTATATTAATTCTTTGCTTAGAACACTTGGAAAAGCTCTTTGGCTAATGACATTTTCTTCTGGAAGTCTTGTACCTCTTTTATGGAAAGCTGTACATTGCAGCCTCTTCTGAGTCAGTTTGATCATTTATATAGTCTAGAAAATTCTCCTTCCTCCAGAACCTTAAATTTACTAAATTTGAGCAAAAGTAGTAGTTTACCCATGGTAGGTGCTCCATTTTCATTCATACATACATACATGGATTCGTACATGTATGTGTGTTGTGCTGTTCTTTGTTTCTTGGATCATTTGGTTATATATTGTATGCATTTTTCCTGGAGAGACATGAAATAACACCTATTCAAGCTAGATGGGCACCAATAACAGAACAAAGGAATAATTTCCCACAAATCCATCTTGGTGAACCAATAAGTTTATTTGGTTTAGAGAGGATGAGTTAGGGGTTGCTTGCAGAAACATTGGTTGCTTCTAGACAGCTGTTATCATCACAGAATCCCACTCCATTATGGTGTTTACCTCCTGGAAGCTGCATCATAGAGGCAGAAGTGGAGGCAAGATGATCAGAAGTTCAAGGTCATCCTTAGCTACATTGAGAGTTCAGGGCAGCCTGAGCTACACAAGACCCTGTCTCAAAAAAAAAAGAATAAAATAAAATTCCTTCAGAGATAGGAAGTACTTTGGTTTTACTAGATCTTCTGGTTTATTACTAGTATTATTATTTGTTGAGATTTTAACTGCCAAAATATATTATTACAGTTTGGTGTTTTGTGGGCATCTGAAAAATGTGTTTTCTGTTCTCTGTCAAGATTCCCAAATATGTTGTGTTGACTCGTGTTCTTAATCAAGTCGTCTCTCCTTTTTATGTTGTCTTCCTCTTTGCCTTTGGGGATGTACATTCTGAATAAATCTGAGAAAGGTTCTCATAAATGTGTTTTGAGTTTAACCTCCTGTTTTGTTTTTGCTTTTAAATGCTGTATGTTTGAATAGGAGTTAGTACTACTAGATCTTCATTTGCTTTTAGGATTCGAATCCTACAGTGGAAGAGTAGCAAGAAATAGTACAGTGTATGCCTGTGTTTCATTGACCTCATTCTACCAGTGGCTGATATTTTACTCTGTTTTATTTCTGTTCCTTTGTGTACTTGGGGGAATATTTGGAGTTAACTTGCAAGTATCAAGATTTTTTGTTCCTATTTCAGCATACGTCTCTTAAAAAAACAAGTATTTTTGTTTGTTTGTTTTATTTATTTGAGATGGGTCTTTCTATGTAGCTCTGGCTGACATAGAACTTGTTATGTAGACCAGGCTGGCCTCTGACTCATAGGTGCTGGAATTAAATTTGTACACCACTACATCCAGCAAGTATGTCTTCTTAGCCACAGTTCCAGCAGTATATCTAAATGTATGAGCACTGCTGTGATCTCCAATATGGAACCCAAACTTACATGCCTCTGCCTGCTCAGTTATCCTTTTACATCGTGTGTGTGTGTGTGTGTGTGTGTGTGTGTGTGTGTGTGTGTGTGTGTGTGTTCTATTTGAGAGTGACTCATTGGATTTAATTACATCTCTTTTTGTCTCTATTAATTTCTCAGCCTTTTTTCTTTTTAAATGAAAATTCTAAGTAATTGGTTCTCTTAATTGCCTCAACATTTGAATTTGTTTCTTCATGTAAGGTGAAGTGAAATTGTGTGTGTGTGTGTGTGTGTTTAGGTGCACACATATGCACAGTGCACATGCATATGTTGTAGGGGCTGTGTGGAGGTCAGAGGTCAACCTCAAGATATATTTCCTTGGGAGTCATCCACCTTGGTTTTTTTTTTTTTTTTATTTTTTGTCACTATGGTCTGGTTTCACGGATTAGGCTAAACTGGATGGTCAGCAAGCCCCAGGGATCCTCCTATCTCCACCTCTGTAGCTCTGCGATATACAAACACCTGCCACCAAGCCCATCTTTTTACATGGTTGCAGTCTAACTCAGGTCCTCATGGTTGTGCAGTAAGTGATTCACTGGTTGAACCTAAGATAGAGTTACATTTTTGGCAAGAATTTACATAACTCTCCCATTCCATTAGTCAAGAGCATGGTGTGAGTTTGTCCTATTAGTGGTCATCTTGACCTTGACTGAATAGTTAAGGTGGCATTGATATCTTTATAATTTGTTATATGTCTTATAATCAGGGATTAAGTCAATGTTTTCTGTTTCCATTCCATTTTATTTTTCTTGTGTATGTTTCTACTCCCCCATTTCACCCTCAGACAAGGTCTCACTATGTAGCTCAGGCTAGCCTCAAGCACATGATCTTCCTGCCTTAACCACTTGAGTTATGGGATATCCAGCATGTGCCACCGTGCCTAGTTTCATTTTCTTTCATACTTAAAAAAAAATTCTTATACCTGCTTAAGGATTAACATTAAATATTTCCCTGGCTATCCAAGATGAATAGGATGAAGAAGTCAGCATACTTGGGCTGTTCCTAATTTCTTTCCCTCTACTATTCTACCTTTTCTTATTCATTCATTTTTATTTAAAATAAAGAAAAAGGAATTTAAATTATATACAGTCATTTTAGAAATTAGATGTATCTTTCATACTTGTAGTTGTGTGTGTGTATCCACCACAGAACACAGTGAGGTCCAAACAGTTGAAGGACATAGGAGGCAAACTCATAGGCTCAGGAAACAGTACCTGCCAGTGGGCCTAGGGTTCCTTTGGGTATTGCTGCATGTCACCTACCACTTTACAATGCTTCACGACTCTTGGTGTGGGTCTCCTTAGGAGATAAAGTCTGCCATGTAGGATGGTTTTCTGGGCGTCAGCAGCAAGTAGTGGAGCCCTTGTTTGGGGCCAGTCTCATTGTTTCAGACTTCTTCCCTGTCCTTTATGCCCTCTCCATATTTGTATTTTAAAGTGTGCCTTTTATTCTCTTCAGGTCTCCCAGTCGCTGGGCAAACCTCAGAATTTGTTAACCAAGTGTTAGGGAAGACTGCTGAAGGCAACCCCACTGGAGGCCTTGTAGGACTAAGGATACCAGCATCAAAAGTGTAATCAGCCTCATTGGACCACTGGTCAGAAATGTCTGTTTTTGTCACGTTATCCATTGTAAATTTTCATTCTGTTTTGCATGTCAATTAGCATTATGTAAACATTTATAATTAGGTTACATTGTTTTAAGAACTTGTAGCATAAGTGAAGCATGATCCAAAATACTTGATTATTGCATTTTCAGAGCATAAACCAGTGACCTTGCTGTTGGCATTGGAAAGGAAGCTCACATGTTAAGTAAATGTGAGGTACAGATTGTAAACATCTATTAAAGCAAAACATTTTGGAGGAGTGAATATATTAGTATAATGCTAAGTATTAAGGTGGGTTTATGCTCTGAACCACACAGAAATACCGAGGAAGCATTTTTTTCCAAGTCCATTTAGATTGTTTTTAGAATGACTGCTTTTTTGTTCTAATTTTTCACAGCCATTAATCTCACTTGTACATGGCACACCTAGCACTCATGTGTGTACCATGTTTAGATGTTTATTTTTAGAGCTCAATATGATATATATAAATACATATATATATATATATAATTGTCTGTGCAAGTAAGAAAAAAAGCATATTCTTTGTGCCTTGTATTTTGGGGAAACTCTAAAACTGGTAATATTTTGTATGATGAAAACCCTAATGAGGAAAAACAAGATATATAGATGAGAAAATTATGGGGTTTAAATGTCTTTTTGTTCCAACTCTTTTTCAGATTTTTTGAATGTATATAGGACTATGTTGAAATGTAGATATATGCCACAGAGTCTGTGTATTGTATAAAAAAAAAAAAAAACAAAAAACAAACAAAAAAAGATGGCTCTAGAAAACTCCTATTTCGGTACTTGACCGGAAGAAAATACTTGCACATTATTGCGATTGTTTTATTTTTTCTACCAAAGACAAATGCAACTGGTGTGGCAGACTGCCAGTCTAAGTAAAGTTTTGCACAGCTTACATGATACTGTATGAATGTATTTAAAAAAAAGAGAACACATTTAAAAGGTCAGGGTTAGGGATCTTACTCAACTGTGAATTTTATTTCTGTTTGGGTCCAATTATCTACAGAAGGAGCATCCATACATACAAATATTATTTTGCTGTTCCTCTAGTTTGCTTCCATAGTAGATAAGTTGGTGGCCATTTAGGTGTCTTTTATTTCTGCACTTATTGTAGGAAATTTTAATATATTTCATATTAGTAAGCTATTGATAAAATAGTTTTTGACTTTGAAGATTAAAGTTTATTTAGCTTATTGTAGTATACTTCCACCAAACAACCAAAATACAGATTATTTTTATTGTATTATGTATATATATATATAAAAAGAAAAAAGCTAAAAATATCTAATACTTTAGTTGCCACTTTTCCAATTGATGTATTATTGTGCATGTAATATTTTCAAAGATCAACACAAGCTTAAAACAAATTTATAAATTTTTATATTTTTGTACAGGTATTTTCTTCAGACTTACATGTGACTTATCTTCTGTAGTTTCTAGACTTGAGAAACATGAACACGTTTAGTTTTAGGTGCTCTTCTTTGCTCACGTAAGCGGCTGTATTAGTCAGTTTTTAACTGTGCTCAAGCTTTACCTCTTGGTGAGAAACTCCTATGTCAAGGCAGCACTATAACCTCCCACAGGTCCTGCCATCTGTCTTTCTTGATGGTTTTATCTCAGATCTTGTTTGGAACTATGAAGACTGGTGGCTTAGAAAGTAAAAGCAAGCATATCTAGAAGAAAAACCTGAAATTGCAGACATAGTTGCTGTTTCTCCCTTACCCATTGATAGAACTAAAGTAGTTGTCCTTGGTCCTCACAGTAGTTTCTTTTCCTCTCTCCCTCTCCCCATTTGTAAGCTATAGCACATGAAGGTTCAATTCTAGAACACAGTAACAATCCAAAAATGTGTCTTACTTGCCTCTTTGACATCATGAAACATAAGAATCCAAGAATTGTCTTGACATGTTAGCTGAACTGTGACAAGGCTCCCATATGTTTGGTGGAAATGTACCTGTTAGTGCACTCACCCTAAGAGACAATGAGCTCACATCTCATGCTTAGTAGAATTCAGGTTTTTACTTTTTAGATGGGAGAAACAAAGCATAGATTCACAAATGGAAGTATATGAAGTCTTGACAGTGTATATCTGGTAAATTGAAAGTGTTCCAGAATATGGCAGTTTTGCAGTCAAGTGAACATCGCTTCATAGTATCGATTCAGTTGCTGAAGTTTATAAAATTGCCCCTTTATAGCTGCCCTGTTAGGAATTCTGGTTTTTTGATACCCTTTTCTTGTCTGCAAACCAGAATTTGATTTTTTGGTCTTGCATTTCAAAAGACTTTGAATCTGTTTGGTAGGTTCCATACCCATGCATTTCAGTGTTTGATATGTACTACTTAAGTTAAATAGTTGAAAGCCTTTAAATAGTTGAGCTTTTTAATGTTGACACTTTATTTTGTACCTATTTATATATGTATGTATATCTTAGAAAAGCACTTTGTTATAAAATTGCATTTTATATGATTCCTGCCATTTGCTGCTAAACCTGGGCTGGTCAGAACGCTGCAGCGATACTTGATCTAAATAAAAACCTGGCAGTAAAATGTAGAGTGCAAGTTAAATCCTCTTGCTGTTTAAGATGACATAGGCAAGCTGTGCAGCTTTACATTTTAACCAGGGGACTCTGTGGCATTTAAAACCGTCTAGAAATGGTTGTACTTTTAATGCCAGTAATGATCTGCTTCCTCTATTGTTGTTAAAATACCTACACCTAGTGTATCACAGACAGTTCTCATGAGTACGTAAAATCCCCAGCAGTTGTACATGTTCTGTTTTTTAAAATCGTGGCATGTATTTTTGGGTGGAAATCATTAGAGTGAGAGCTGTCTAAAGGTTTTCTGTGTTCATACATGGTATACAGATAGCTCATGACGTCCAGAACCTTCCCTTAAGTGAAGGCATTGTGAATTCTCCTCAGATAAATCCATTGTTCCAAAAGCAACCATAAACTGACTCTAGTACTACTACAGTAAAAAAGTAACAACGAACCTTCTGCTTCCTGGTTTCAGATACACTGGATTCTTTAGTCTGTGCCCACATGCGAGCATGCTGCCGGGCTGCTCCTGTTCAGGTCGTGTGTGAGTTTTCTGTCAGTGTGGTTGCCTGCTGTGCTGTACCATGTGTGGGTTCTTGTCCTTTCCACGTCTTTCATGAGAGATTTGGGTGTGGCTTGATCTTGTGCCTTACTTGTACACTTAAATGAAACATCTTCATTCCCTCCTGCTTCCCAAACCTTAACTTTGTCCTTTTTGTAAGAGAATCAGAACTATTCCAGAAGCATCATGAAGGATTTCAGATGGGCGTGGTTCCATAGTTCCCTCTCTTTGTAGTTATTTTATACTTGTATGAGAGACCACTTTTGAATGATCTTTGAATAATCTTGCTACATCCCTTCTCTGGCTTTTGTGAAGTTGTCATGCATCTCTCTGATGCTTGACTTCATTTGCTTCTTAGCAAGAGTCTGCATTACAGAAAGGTGTGTTTATTTCATCTGCTTGAAAGTGACTATTTTGTTTTCCAGAACTTTTTGGGAGAAGAGTACCCATTTTGTTTGTTTTTTACAACAGATGACAAGTCTCTTTAAAAGAAACAGAAGTACAGTACTTTTGAAATACAATGCTATTGGTATGAATTTCTCTTTTATATACAATATTCATACAGTTATCTGATGTTTGCCTTCATTAATAAAGCTGTTAGTTTATTCACCAAAATGTCAAGAATGGATGTGCTTTTCTTTATTCCATACATTTAAATAATACTTTAGCTGCTAAGATTTAGTTAACTTCCTAAGAAATTAATTCAAGTTGCCTTCAGCAAGAATTAAAAAAACTCATGTTCCTTTTCTTTATATAGTCTTCCTAAAACTCTGTTCATCTACTTTCTAATTAATTATGTGACAGAATGTTAGCATCTCTCCAAATCTTGAAACTTGAATTTTGAGAATGCATTGAATTTCAGTGTTAATGGAAAAGGTCTCAACTATGTTTCTAGTGGAGTCTTTTGTGGAATACCATTTCCCATGGAACTGCGACCACTTGCACAACTTTGCACAGAACTGCAGTCTTGTTCTTCCCTGGATCGTGACAAATGAGTCTCACACAGTGCCGTAATACTTGTGGATTCTTTCGTGATCTTTGTCATCTTAATAAGGGCATTATGAGAAGATGACTTCATGGTTTTTGTTTTTGTCTTTTTTAATATTTCAAATACAGTGGGATGTAACAATGAATGTCAGCTGTAGGGATGGTGGTTTCGTTTTAAGGAATAAGCATGTTGGGGGAATGTGATGAAAATGTACTACTGAGAGTTCCACACTTCCATAGGCAGGTGGGATTATGTGTTGAAGCATAGTCCCCATGCTTAGTAAACAGAATAGAAATGACACCTAGGAACTGTACTATGCCAAATTGCCATTTTGTTTTCAAGAGACTTTTGGAGGTGGTAACAAGGTAACAGAACCTCAAAGCTACTTCCAGATAGTATTTTGGAATGGAAGAGTCAGTGGCTAGTGAAGAGCACCCAGGTTTATGTCTCCGTGTGCCAAGTGGGAACCGGGCTTGCCTCTTCCATGACAGTGTAAACACCTGCTGAAGTTGACTCAGTTCCGGGTGCCGGGAGTGGGACTGATTCTGTGTCTTGCCCTTTGCCCTTTGTTTTTCCAGAACTTAATATCAAAACTGTGTATGTGTACTGTATCAGCCTTTCCACCACATGTTTGATGACACTGTATTCCATTGCCTGCTATTGTCTTGCCCTAGAGTCTGTCCTATAGCGTAGCATTTGTGGTTCAGTGACTCCGGAGCTGCCAACACAGAAGGGCAAGAATACCAAGTGTTTGTTCCTATGGTTTGGCAGCCTCTTCAAATAGTTGCGCTTAGGATCCTGTCTGTGATATGATCATAAATACTCCGTAGTTTTGTTTATTCCCCACCCCCAGCTGGAGCTGTGACACTTTATTGGATTCAGTCTTGTCTCTTGTCTAGAAAGAATTGTATCTTGTTCACGCATGAGCTGTTTAAAAATGACTCAACGTTGGTTAATAGTTGTGCAGTTTTCCTTTCAGGAGAAGGCCATGCACAAGTCGCTTTGTTTTCTGTCACCCTCTAACCTGTCAGCACTTGTAGTCAGACACAGAATCATCAGTGTATGCAGCACCCTTTGTAATTTAAAATAAAAAAATATGAAAAGAAAAGGTTTTGAATCGTTTGCCTCATATTTTGTCTTTTCTCCTTTCTGTTGCCTGCAACACAGCAGCCACCCGTTCCTCAAGACAAACTGCCCCTCAGAAGTCTCCAGCTGCACAGAGCAGGGGAGCCAGCTGTGCTGCCTCTTCGGGGCACAGAGAGCTAAGGGTTATTGACACTGGAAGCTGGGCTTTTAGTATTTCAGTGAAATTTAGCTGTATCATAAATTTATGTGATAGAGACATTTGCTTTCTTTGTAAACTATAGTTTATATTTAATTTGTCCTTTGATAATTTGGATAAGAGATTTCTTCAAAGAAAACAAAGTATCAAAACAGTCTTCAGGCTAAGGGAGCTGTGTGCCTAAGGCCTATACCAGGGAGACCTGACTGGGTGAGGGGCATAGGAGTGGATGTTCTTTGGCAGCAAGCATCTGTTGAGAACCTACTCTGCCAGGACATGTGGGTAGGTGCTGGTTACAGAGTGATTGAAAGAGGTCACTGCAGAATCAGTCCACCAAGGGGAGTGGCATGTGAGCAGGATGGCAGAAAAGTGGAAGGTAGGGCATCCTGCAACAGTGTTAAAGAAGGGATGAGGGCCGTGGAGGTGCAGGTGTGTTAAAGTGCCAGGCAGGTGTGAGGACCTTGGTTCAAACCCCAGCAGTCAGATGAACAGCAAGGTCTAGTGTGGATACTTGTATCCTCAGCAGGAAGGCGGAGATAGATCGATCCCTGGGCGCCCACAGCCTAGCATGCCTAAACTAATGAGAGACACCATCTGTCAAACAGGACAGCACCTAAGGGATGACAGTCAAAGTTGACCTCTGGCCTACACACAGACACATAAGACTTGATTTTTCCTTTCTCTATTTGAGTGATACTGAGGCCATTTTTTTAAAGGGCAAAGTTAGATGTGTTTTCCTGTTGGCCGATTGTTGTTCAAGATTTACCTCTCACAGTGTTGGGAATTCTGAGGAGCCAGGGGAGCTGGGTCTTCCACAATATCAATGAGATATATCAACTGGTGAATTCTTAAGCTGTAGTGCAATGAAGAATTTGAAGGAAAAACATTAGTTTGGAAGTGCTCTCCTAATTCAGCTAAAAGATTGAGAATTAGAAAGTAGTAGATGTCCTTAGGTATAGAGGTGGCACCCTGTAAGCCTTGCTAGTTGTTGTCCTGTTAGAGGACCTGGCTACTACTGTCATGCCCAGTGAGGCTACAGAGGAGTCCAACAGTGCTCAGATGAAGGGACTAGCCCCACATCCAGCTTATGGTAATAGAGGTTCAGTTCACACTCCAGTCTGCTTGATGTACTCTGAGAACAATTCCTACTCATGTCAGATGAACCAGGCCAAATCATGAACAATATTTAGAACATCCACGTCGAAGGGAAATAACATGCTTAGAATCTGAAGGTAAAAAAGATCCAAAGCCCATTCAGTGTAGTCAACAAAGACATGAATGAAAGGAGCAAAATGGGGTTGGAACAATCATGAGAGGGTGTGTGGGTACCAGGCTGTGCACCTGCCTCTTCAGGATAGCCTCTTGCTCAAGGTGCAGAGCTGTGCTGTGTTATTGGAACAAAGTATCATGGAAAGTAAATACATAGGGAGCTGCTTGCTCTGGCTGCTAGAGGCTGCTTGATTACATAGGAATTTTCAGCAAGAAGGATGGTAGGTGAGGGTCCAAAGGCTGAAAATCTGCCCAGTACTGCCTTTGGGGGATTCTCCAGTGTCCTAAATGGAGAGCTATACTCAGAACATTACAGTGATTTGAATGTCAAATCTATTTATTTAAATGTTTTTAATTTTAAAATGGTGCTTGGAATAAAGAACAGAAAATGTACAAAATTGAAAGAAGAGATTACAGTGAAGAGCACAGAAGAAACTTGAATGAATTAGAATACACACCAGGCTTCAGAAACAGGACCTGCCAGCTGCAAGTTTAACAGATGCTGAGTCACATTAAAAATGTGATACCATCTTAACAAAATAAACCAAGAGTGTGTTAAAATTGGGAGAAAAAATAGCTGAAACATGTTGGGGTTGGGAGAGGATAAATCAAATATTTAATCCTATCAGAAGACTCCATATAAAGACTGCCATTTAGTGCATGAATGGACAGGCAAGTAGATTAAAATAATGAGTTTAGAAATAGACTCAAATATATGAAAAAACAGCAATCAGTGTGGTATCCAGAACCAAGGTTAAAAAGTTGGGCCCTTGTCTAGTGTTGGAGCTACTGAGTAACCTAGAAAATGTCAAGTTGGTTCTGCATCTCACACTGTGAGCCAATGTATATTTCAAAATCAGTAAAGATACAGGTATTTTTTAAAAAAAAAAGCATAAGCACTAGAAGGGAATATGGACAATCTTAAATCCTTGGGGAGTAGAAGGATTTTTTTTAAACATAGACCCAAGTCCAGGAGTCATAAATAAAGAGGAACTGAAATTTTAAATCATCTTTGAGGTAAAAAGTACCATAGGCAAAGTTCAGAATTCTGCAAATTTTGCAACGAGAATACTATTAACAGAAAGGGCTCCTGGAAACTAATACAGAATAGATTGATGACCAGTAGAAAAATGAGCAAAGCAAATGTGATAGCTTGAAACATTTCTCAGTCTTCTTCATTATGAGAGATGCAAATAAAGACATTTTTGAGAAACAGACTGGATGGTAAGACTCCCTGTGTTAGTACACCATGCTGGTGGGCTAAAGGAGATGGGCATTTCTGTCATTTTGCTGGAGCAATGTAAAGTAATACAACCACTATGAAGAGCATTTTTTTTCTATTTTGTTTTTTTGAGACAAAGCCTCAAACTCTAGTCCTGGCTACCCTGGAACTCACCGTGTAGACCAGGCTGACCTGGAACTCACAAAGATCTGCCTGCCTCTATCTCCTGAGTGCTGGGATAAAGGCCCACACCAACACACCCAGAAAGAAAAGAATTAGGAAAGCTGTGTGAAGTTAAAATGCATGTCTGACAGCTTCAGTGATGAACACCTGTAATTCCAGTACTTGGGAGTTTGAGTCAAGAGGATCAAGAGTTCAAGGTTGTCTTTGTCTACATAGGCAGTTGGAAACCAGCATGGGCTACATGAGACCCTGCCTCTGAAAAGCAAAGATAAAATACACATACCCTTCCCCTGTTCCGTTTGTTCTGTCCTCTTCCCACTTCTGTAGTGGAACTAATGAAATGTGACCATGCAAGTGAAGCACCGAGTGGAAATGCCTGCACATACAGACTTTCAGAGTGTTGCTTGGTACTACGTGAATAGCAGCTAGCAGGCATTGAGGTCACCACATTATCAACCCTCCAGGAAGCCTTAGGTGTGATGCTACTGATGATCATGTTAGCTTCTGAGAACACAGGCAGGGTTGATGATGTACAAGCCTGGAATCCAGGCCTTTGTTACTTGCAGTGAGGTGTTGAGCACCTCTTAGGAAGTGGTGCAGGGTGCGGTAGGAACACAGGCAAGTGTGGAGACCGGCTTGGACTACACCTCCTAAGGGGCTGTGTGTACAGTTTGAGAAAAACATGTTAAAAAGAGGGAACCCCACATCCTAAGGCTCCAGAGCCTGGAGAGCCCCTCAGGGTGAGAGAAAGGAAGGGAAAGTAGCCAGTGGTCTTGAGGACTTACTAAGAAATAATTTTTAAAAGTGCTGCCCTTCTTTGAGGTTTGCACTGACATTGTTTCTATCAAAACCACATGACACAATCAAAACCACTCCTGCTAGATACTTGTAATCCAGTTGTACACAAAGGGCAACATCAGAGCCATAGAAATGTGTAAGGAAGGCAATGTAGGCTCTGTATATGAATCGTGGTTGTATTGATGGAGGTGTCCTAGTGATCTGCATTGAATTCTACACCTGGACACATTTTGTGTCTTACTCCATAATTCATACTTACCGTACAAATTTTATTTTAAATTTTAAAGAAAAAAAATGCAACTTTGGTGGCATCCTCATTGGTACTTTTTGTTCCTATACAAAAAGTCACTAGAGTAGCTGGTGCCTGAAAAATGGAAATGACCACTGTTGAACGGATTTTGTTGTTGTTTCTCTAGTAATGGGGACAGAACCCAAGGTCACGTGGTATGCCAGGAAGGCCCATCGCCAAATGAGCTGTGTCCTCCAGCCCTAATGGTTCTTCATAATCACTTTCACTTTTCCATTTAGTAGGAGCCGACGAGAGAGGCTGTGCGTGTTCCACGTGTCAAGGAAAAAGCCAGGTGTGGGCTGGCAACCTGGTTTGCTTTGCACGGGATCTCCCGGTGCCACATTCGGAAAAGTACGGAAAGAAGGCAGGCCGGCGCCACGCGAACGCGCTCAAGTTTGGCCGCTGTCGCTCGCCATAGCCGCGTCTCCAACATGGCGGCTCCCCAGGACGTCCACGTCCGGATCTGTAACCAGGAGATTGTCAAATTCGACCTGGAGGTGAAGGCGCTTATCCAGGTACAGATTCTTAGGCCTCCGCCGGCCTCTAGCTAGCCGCCTTGAACTTTCGCGCACGGCCCAGCTTTCCAGGCAGGCGGCCCTGCTCCAGGCCGGTTCCTTGGGCGCCGTTCGGTCGGGTCCCCGGGATCACTGGGGACAGGCTCTTTTCTTGTGCATTCTGTTAGTTCGCCCTCTTCTCGGGCGAACTATCCCCTCTATCCCCATACTGTCTCCTGTCCCCTGGCAATTCAGCAAAGGTCCGGGGCTAGCCTGTTCACCCGCTGTCTCGGCGGTAGCCCTGCCCTGCCCCCTCCCCTGTCGCCCTCCCATACCCACTTTCCTGTGTCAGGGGCCTGGAGGTACCCAAGGCCGCCTGGCGCGGGAGTCATTGAACGAAGCTAACGTAACCTGGACCGTGGTTGTAACTTTTTGAATGAAGAAATCAAATAGAATGCCAAGTCCTGGGTCAGAAGGCAGGCAGTGCCGATATTAGGACCTGGACGGGGAAAGCCAGCCTAGGAAAAGCATTTTAGAGCGTCCATACCCGGTTTAACAGACGCGGAAGTGAGGCGCTTGTCTGGAAGCAGGTGTAAGTAGGAGGCAGTAGTGCAAGAAAGTTAACATAGGCAAGAGTAGGGAGTTTAGCAAAAAACTCAAGAGACTCGGAATACAATCTGACAGCAAGTGAAGAGGGGATGGGGGTGTGGCTCTGCCAGTGAATGCTTGCCTAGCTTGTGCTGGCTTCCATCCGCAGTGCTGCATAAATGGGCTGTGGTTGCTGGGATACATGAGCCCATGTCAAAAACAGGCTGGGGAGTAGTGCTGTCAGATAAACTAGACCAACACCATACCACATTAGTAGTTTATCCTATGCCGCGAGGAAGTGTGATTTTATGCTGGAGAATAAGTGAAGAAACTTGATGCAAATTTTAAATCGCTCAAACTTCACTCCTGGGATGTGTAAACAACAAAATGTCTGGCCCAATTCTAGAAAAATAAACAAGATTGGGTTTATACAAATGAGATTACCAGGGGATGAGGGGTCTACGTAGCTCAGTGTAGAGGTAAAGTGTAGCCATGCTCAAGGCCCTGATTTCAGTCCTCAGATGCATCAATAAATACATATGCATACATACAACTAAGTTGGGAGAATCATGTGTTTGAGGTAAGCCTGGACTACACAGTGATCCTATCTCAAAAACAAAAAAACAGATCACACCCAAAATTTAAAAAAAGAAAAGTTATTTTTCATATTATCCAATTTTCTAGGTCTTTTTTGTGATCCATGGTTTTTGAGTTCTTGTGGTTACTGTTAAGTAAGCATAACCCCATGTGTTGCATTCTTATGGTCTTCCAGCTAGTCTAAGCATTTTATGCAGAGAAATATGACTTTGAGGTAGGTCAGATGAAGAATTGGAGGCACCGAGAACTTAGGTTTTTCAAGATTGCACTAGTAAGTTGATGTAACCAGAATTTGAATACAGAAGCCTAAGTCTAGAGCCTGCTCTAAATCTTGGCTCTAGTGACTCTGAATTTCTTTCCAGAAGCAAATTCTCAGTATCTTTAAACATTATGAGTTGCAACAGATAGATGGTTTGTAAAATCAGACTAAGTTAATTTTGTTACATGTTACCAGAGATTTAGGCATTGGGATTTTAGAGTTGAAGGATCTGAAGTCACAGTATCTCTTAGATGTCCATTCTTGTTGAACATGTAAGCTGCTTAAGCCTTTCATAGTGGCTGGATAGCACGTTGTTAGACTTTTCAGTCAAGGTTGAGTTTATCTAGCTACTTATTTATCTACACACATATAATACACACCGTGCCTGCGTGAGTGCGTGTGTGTGCGTGTGTGTGTGTGTGTGTGTGTGTGTGTGTGTGTGTGTGTGTGTTGCTGACGATGAAACCCAGGGCCTCAAGCATGCTATGCAAGTGCTGTACCACTGGACTGCATGGCCAGCCTGCTTTTATATATTCTGCTCAGTGTTAGTCTTAAGAGGGATGAAGAAAGTGATGTTTTCGCTTTTGTACAGAGGAGAGCAGTGAGCAGGACGAAGTAGAGCTAGGCCAACCTCAGTTGTGGGCTAAATCAGCTTTTCCCCTGTGCACATCACTGACTGGAGAAAGGCCCCTCATCTCTTCATTGTCTTCTAGGATATTCGAGATTGTTCTGGACCCTTGAGCGAGCTCACTGAACTGAACACCAGGGTGAAAGAAAAGTTTCAACAGTTACGGCACAGGATACAGGTAATTGAGGCTCCAAACCTCTGTTAGCTAAGGGTGGGTAGCCAGGATGAGAGCTCAGACCTAGACTAGCCTTGGCTTGAGAGTTGACCAGGCTTTTAACCTGGAGGCAGTAGTAAACATTGTTACATCGAGGGTGACTGGACTAACAAAGACTGGTACCTATGCACCTGTTCCCTGCCTGCTCATTATCACACCAGACTTTCACTATGATATGAGTGCTCTCTCAAAGTGAGAAGGAACCGTATGAGTAGCAGAACCATCCACTGCTGTGCCCTCAGGGACAGGTGCTACAAATCTGCCCATTGCTGGGTGGGGCTAGAACCACCTGGTTTTGCTGTGTGTGTGGTAAATGACAATGTCCCAAAACTATCATTCAACTCTTAGGTTGCTTAGCAGATGGTCTCTTCCAAAACTGGTGGAAAGTTAGCAGGTTGGACAGCTTCCAGAGCGCTTCTTGGTGTTCCCTTCCTAAGGCACTTTCTGATAAGGTGATTTCTGCCTTTGCAGCTGACTTTAGGATTTCAGCACTGTTGCTGTGCCTAGGTGATTGCCCTCTCCAGCACTGCTTCCTCCATCTGAACTTTGGAAAACTATGGCTTCCTATGTGTTATATTTGTGTGTGTGTACGTGTGTGTCCACAGCTGTTCATCTCAGTTATGTGTCTTGGCGATGGCCTTTTTTTTTTCTCAGTGTTCTCTTTTCTTTTCTTTTTTTTAAAATGCCAAATGTCATTTATTGAAGGAGGGAGGAGGTCTTAAATACAGGCTTACAGCACAATGGGAGAACCTCGGAGGGCAGAAGTTCGCTACTGATGTTTTACAATCTTGCATCTAAGCTGTTAACACCCATTATTCAGGATACACAGACAAGGATCTTCCCTTAAGCATTCAGGAGGGTGGAACCCAGCAGGGAATTAGCATAGGGAGGATATCAAGGTCAAGGTCCGCAAGCAAGGCAACAGTTACCCAAAACGGGGGTCAGGGACCTACAGGTCCCCCTTTTATTAAAAAATGAGCTTCTGACTTGGGTTGCATGGGACATCAGCAGGTCACCTTACCCGTCATGGAGACATCTGCCCAGGCCACACAGGTACTCTGTCTTAGGTTGGTGAGTGCCCCCCAGGTATTTACCCGTCTCTGAAAACTCATTATCATACAAGCTCAATCGTGTGTGAGCTGCAGAGTTAACTGCTGCCAAAGATCTCAAAGTGGCACTGGGCTTGCAATATGTGTGTTCGACACAGAAAAGACCAACAGAGGTCCTATCTCACCCATAGCCAGTAGGCTAAAGGCAACTGAGCCCCCTTCCTTAATGAGCAGTACTGTACATTGGAGTCCTTGTAAGATAGTATCCCAAAAGCAACTGGAACTTGAGTTTATAAATTTATAATTTTCAAAGCCAATCGAGATGTATATAACTACTGAATTAAATTTATTATGCCCAATAGAATGGAAGATTAACTAACTGTGGTAGCTACTTTTGTTGCCAGGGTCTCCACTGTGCTAGCTGTAGTAAGCAATTATGGAATGGTAATCCCAGAAACAGTAGCAGCGGTGGCCGCCATTGCTATAACAGCAACAGCGGCACCAGCAATGTCAAATTCTCTTCTGGAGTGTGTGGACATCAACTGGCATGGATACAACTCCAGTAACACCAACCGCCAAGGCCCATTTTTCTTGATCCCAGCATAACTTTAACTGGCAGCTCTTCTGGAGAATCCAATCTCATGGCTACAGTTCCTAGGCTTACATTAATGCTTGCCAAAGCTGGCGATATTGGGCTCTCAGTCTCCATTGGCATCAGAAGGGTAGATTTTTTTCCATGAAGACCCATTAGGTCTCTGTCATGTTGGGCTTCAGCAGCAGTCACAGGGCGCGTTCAGTGAGGAACCTCATTGTCCTGAGGAAAGACATAAACTGAACCCTGGGGCCACACCAACACTAAATCGGGTCTCCTCCACGTGCTAGTAGAAAGATCCTTCCATCGCTCCAGAGGGTGATTTGCAACAGGAACCCTCCAGTGCTTATCTGCAGGTGATGGCCTTTATTTGTTCTCTGTGCTACTCTTTCTGATTTGTTAGTTACACGTCTTCTCAGAGTTTGTCTTCTGCAAGATTACAGATAGTTTTTGCAGTGTCTTCTCCTTCTGGGAGTGGACATGCCACAGCATTGAGTCTCTAAGCCTACCTGTGTCTGGAGGACCTGCACTTGAGCAGCCTCCTAGCCTTCTTATCTAGCTGTAATTTTTTCTAGCCATTTCTCTACCAACAGCCATTCATTTGGGCCACTTCCTGTTTTGATTCTTAGAGCTAATTTGTTTTCTTAAAATGCCTTTCTTCAGCTCTCCAACTCCTGACTGCCACTGTTGCATAAGTACCTGCATGTGTACCTTTTCTAATTTTAGGTAAATATCCTCGCCAATATATTTGCATATTTACTATGCTCTTACCCCTGGTTACAGCCTCTCCTTAAGCATAGATGTGTTGCTGGCATCTAGCAAGGTGATAGGCCAGTGCATGACTAGCCCCGTCCTAGGCCCCATCTGCATTTCCTCAGCATTTGCACACTGTACACCTGAAAACACAGAAAGCACTTCAGCGAACGTCTCTTGAGTATTTCAGCACGGTTGTGTGTGAGTAGAAGAGAGCTGGCCTGCGGCTTCTGAGTATGCTATTTCCTGCATCGTTGGTGCTGGGCGTGGCCGTGTGGGAACGTCTGTCTTTGCATCTGTGTCTCCTGAGCTGGATTGGAGAGGAACAGTACACCCTTCAGTTCTCCAGAGAGGTCAGCTTCTCTGTGACAACTCCCAAGCAGCCTCTTCTAAGGAAACTGTACATTTCACCTTCTCTCTGTCTCCCTTCTTCCTATTCACCCATTCTTCCTCTGAGATCAGTGTAGCAAAAAACAGAACACAAGGCTCTTTGTGCAGTGACTGCACTGTAGGAAATGGGAATTCCAAACAATTTCGTTCTTATAACTGGTGACATTTGCACTCCCCCCCTCCACATTTTTTTTTCCTCTTGCGACAGAGTCTCACTATGAAGCTCTGGCTATCCTGAAAGTCACTATGTAGACCAGGTTGGCCTTGAACTCACAGAGATCCAACTGCCTCTGCCTCAAGTGCTGGGATTAAAGGTGTGCATCACCATGCCCAGTTATATGTATTTTTTCAATTCACAGTTAGTTATTCATTTTTCTTCTTCTTTAGCAATTTTGGGAGGCATAAACTTGGAAGTAATTTCTGAGCTATTGAAATGACACATGCTTGTTCTAAACCAGCATATGCAAATTTATGTAGGAATGAGTAGATTGTTATCTGGATAAACTAATGTGTTGATGTTTTAGCTGTACGGCTTGCTTGAAAATGGAACTTGTGATTTGTAAACTAAAAATAGGACTTGAGGCATGAGGTGGTGTGGCATCTTTACAGTGTGTGTATGACAGTTCCATTATCTTAGGTCTGATGTTGTTGGTCACGTCTGCTGTCCTTTGCTCATGGTAAACTCTTGCCTTGGTATTTGGTTATTCTGAATCATGTGCGCTCATCTTCTGCACGTCTCTCCTGGAGCCTCTGCAGCCTGGGCCAGAGCACATCTCTCAGTCTCCAAGGATTATCACAAGTCTGGGGACACTGTTTATGTTCATTTCTCTTCTGCTCGGTTTTCAAACCACTCAGGAAAGATAAATCATCCCTCTACCCAAAGTCCATCACTCACCCCCTCAAAACCAAAACAAAATAAAGACAACTGTCCATGCTTGTGCTCTGCTGGTGAGTGGATACCCCAGACTGTTTTAATGCTGCTAGAAGTGTCTGTGGGTCCTGGGTTTGTGATGCTTTCAGTTCAGGGTCAGTCTCAGGGGCCCTTAGGCTCAGCATTACGTTCACAAACCCCCAAAACTCTGTTGGAGTAGGTACAGAAGTGGGCAGTTTTGGAAACACATAATAGTGTGGTATCCTTCTGGTATTGCATTGGGATCAGTGGGCTCCTGTGTTTGTGTTTTTTATTTTAGGCAGTCTCAAGGCTGTAGGAGTGGTAACGCCTGCTCCTGCCAGGGCAGCCATGCCAGAGCTGACCACTCCAGCACCGTTTCCTGCTCACCTTTGTGCTGCTCATATTTCCTTCTCTTTCTTGCACATTTGCCTGTATGTTTTAAAAGGGTATTTGATTGTTTTGGACTTGCTCCCTCCACTCCCAAGTGTCTGTTGTAAAGGATGCTTCAGTTGTCTTTGTGTGTCCCTGCTAGAAACAGAAGCACTCTGGCTTACAGCTGTTTTCCCCTCCAGGAGCTTGAGCAATCAGCAAGGGAGCAAGACAAGGAGTCGGAGAAGCAGCTTCTACTCCAGGAAGTGGAGAATCACAAAAAGCAGATGCTCAGGTAGGCAGGGTAACCTCCAGCCCTCTCTGCTGGGTCACTCCTGGCTGAGAGGCTTACACATGTATTTCTCTAATAAGCCTGGCTTACTGGTGATGTGGTGGTGTCGTTAACACACACAAACTAAAAGTTCTTTGGATCAGTAAGTTTCAAATGTAGGAGGGAAGGGAGATAAGTAGAGTCTGCGTGGACATTTGGAGCTGTGTGTGTCTATAGTGCTCATGGTGTTTATGTTTGCAGAGTTAACCTTATACTGCACTGTATATACTCAAGTATTTTAAAATTTTGTAGGTGTGGATGCTGTGTGTGGAGTTGGTTCTTTCTTGATGTTTTAATCTTTTTTTCTTTCGAGACAGGGTTTCTCTGTGTAGTTTTGGTGCCTGTCCTGGATCTCACTCATGTAGACCAGGCTGGCCTCGAACTCACAGAGATCCGCCTGGCTCTGCCTCCCAAGTGCTGGGATTAAAGGTGTGCGCCGCCGCCGCCGCCGCCACCACCACCTGGCTCTTTCTTGATGTTTTATGAGACCAGGGGTTGGAACTCTGCTTATCAGGCCTGCAGACAATCACCTCTACCCTCTAAGCCATCCCGATGGCCCTGGTTCTGTTGTTTATTTTTGAGACAGGGTCTCTTGTATTCCAAGTTGGCCTCAAACTCAACATGTAGCTGAGGATAACCTTAGATTCTGATCCTCATGTTTCTACTTCCCAGGTGCTGGGGTTACAGGCATGTGCCACCATATGTTTATGTGGTACTTAGAATCAAAACCAGGGTTTTGTGCATGCTAGACAAGCACTGCTCCAATGCAGCTACACCCCCACACCCACTTTTTATATATTTGAAAGCAAAGATGTAATTACTTTTGGGGGCTAGAGAGATGGCTCAGCAGTTTCAAATGTGTACTGCTCTTCTAGAGGACCAGAGTTCAGTTCCTAGCACCCGGGTCAGGTGGCCTACAACTGCCTGTAACTCTTAACTCCAGTGGGATCTGATGCCCCTCACCTCCATAGGCAGTTATGTGCGCACGCGCGCACACACACACACACACACACACACACACACACACACACACACACACACAATTCAAATAATAAAAAGTAAACTTTTAAAAACACGATTATATTACAGGGTATTTTTGTAATACAGGGTAAATTTTATTCAAGAATAATTGGTATGAGGAAAGCTCACAGGAATTGAGCCTACTCAAGATGGACCAAAATTTAACTTTCAGTGTGGTGTTATATCAGTGATGCATTAAAATGTAAATAAGTTTATGTTAGAATTGAGATCTTCATGACATTGCAGCTGTATGCTAATCTTTGATTATAAAGCAGTATGTGACATTTCTTAGTCTCTAAATCAGGGAATACAACTTTTTTAACAATGTCTGGCAACAGGAATCATTGTTTCTCCCTTCAGGTTGGACTTTTGTACTATAACCCAAAAGGGTCTTGTTATTGCAAACACCTTTCTAGCCCCATTGTGTTCAAGGCCACCTCAGTAGTCTCTGCTGCATCAGAATTCCCATAGGTTTTCCTTTGTCACAACTATTGGCTTGTGGTCTCCTTTCTGAGATGCGTTACTCTGCAGTAGCAGGTTCATTAACAGCAGCTGTGTGACTGCCACTCAGCTGTTAAGAGACTGACAAAGACGTGGGAGTGGATGGTGCAGTGTGCCTGGCGCATTGGCGATGGCTCTCTAAGCCACCAAGTGTTCTCAGATTGTGAGCCTGAACTCACTGGGACTGCGTGGGTGCAGTGGAGTAAGTTGCTCCAAACACTGTCAGCTTAGTGTGGGTGTAAAACAAGGCACGGCTGTTCCTGGTGTGGCATTGGTGGTTTGAGGAAAGAGAGCAGGGAATGACCGTTGAAGCAGTAGTTATGGTTATCGGGTTATCAGGTTTGTCATACTGTGTAATATTGCCTTACTTTCCTCCCTAATAAAAGTGAGCTCCTTGAAGACAGGCACTCAGCTCTGCACCCCTGGGCCTTGCAGAACACTGTTGTGAACAGTTTGAAGATGTAACTGATTGTTTGAAATGGCAGGTGTGGAATGGGCTGGTCGGTGCTGTGCAGACATCTGAGAGCCTATCTCAAAACTGCCTTTAGTCCCAGCCCTAAGGAGGCAGAGGCAGGAGGAGCTCTGTGAGTTCAAGACCCCACTGGTCTACAAAGTGGGTTCCAGGACAGAGAAATCCTATCTTTAAAAAAAAAAAAAAAAAATGAAAGGAGAAAGTTAGCTCCAAAAATTGTCCTCTGACCTCCACACATGTACTATGGCATGCACCCCCTACCCCAATCATACACCCATAATTTTTTTTTTAATTTAAAGAAAGCCACCCTATTAGTTAAGTACTCCATCCAGGCCTTAGCATAGTTGCTTTGAGCTAGCGTGTGAGAGTTCCAGAGCATGGGTTTGATTGTCCAAGGGATGTGGTTGGCTTTTTCTGTTTGTCAGTGAAGAATGGATGGCTAATCTCAAGTGCTGCTTACATTTGAGCTATGGCTTGCAAAGAAGTAGGTGAAGAGTGTGAGTCAATCAGGCCAGTCACGGTGCCCTGTGACATTTGTAGTGCCTACGACTGGTTCAAATAGACCGAAAAGAGCAATCGTGGAGGAATGTTGGTTCTTGGGATTTTAAGCCCTCTAACAGCACTGGGATAAATGGTGGTTCCAGTGTAGGGACAGAGGAGGAATGCTAGTCGTGGTTCTCAAGGACGGCACCCAGACTCTTGCCAGGCACGAAAGCCATTGTGGGTCTGTGTCTAGTAGAGTGCCATGTCCTTGGTCTCCCAGCTGCCTAGCAGGAGAGGGATAGTGACAGAATATTCTGGAGACATCTTCCAGAGATTCAGAGGAAATGTCAAGACCTATGCTAAAGTAGTTACCAGGGCTACCAAGAAGAAGAAGTGGAGGCAGGTAAGGTTGAACTCTGAGTCACACCTGGGAGGGCGACTGGTTAGGCCCAGCAGCCTAATGGAGCCACCAGGACCTCATGTGTGACCCTTCTTCTTCCAGCAACCAGACCTCATGGCGGAAAGCCAACCTTACCTGCAAAATTGCCATCGACAACCTGGAGAAAGCAGAACTTCTGCAGGGAGGAGACCCCTTAAGACAAAGGTATCTTCCCTTTGTCCCATAACATCTAAGCACCATGTGAGGCGGCCTTTTGTTTTCATAACATTTTATGTTATTGCAGAAGTATTTTTTTCTTTTTTGAGACTGGGTCTCATACATCCCAGTCTGCCTCAAACTTGCTGTGTAGCTGAGGATAGCCTTGAACTTCGGATCTCACAGGTGTGCACCTCCACACCAAGTTTATGCTGTTCTGAAAACGCACCCAAGGGCTTCGTGCATACTAGGCAAGCACTTTACCAACTGAGTCCCCAGCCCTGACTCAATTTGACTAAAATTGGTTTGGGATTTTGTTTGTTTGTTTGTTTGTCGTAATGGGGGTTGAACCTAGGGCCTCATGCATGAAGGGCAAATGCTCTACCACTGAGCTAACTCCAAGTCCTCCCTGACAATTTTTTTTAAAGATTTATTTATTATGTATACAGTGTTCTGCCTGCATGCTAGAAGAAGACGCCAGATCTCATTACAGATGGCTGTGAGCCACTGTGTGGTTGCTGGGAATTGAACTCAGGATCTCTGGAAGAGCATCCAATGCTCTTAACCTCTGAGCCATCTCTCCAGCCCTCTCCCTGACAATTTTAAGCCTCTTCTTTTAACTGCACATGCATAGTATCTATGTTATTAACCAGTCCTTTGGTGTGTTTGCATTTCCACCTTTTCAGTATCATATGAGGCATCAAGGCAGGTTTTGGTCCGGTTTCTTTGAACAAGTTCTCTGGGCTTGAATGAACATTTCTGAGTCTTTTCATACTTAGTTCAAACTGGTTTACAGACAGCAGCGTGGTTTCCCTTCCTTCCAGCAGGGCTAGAGAATGTAGATTTAACGTATATCCTTAGCCTCACTGACTGATGTTTTAGAAATGTGCAAGCCGAGCAGTAGTGGTCCATGCCTTTAATCCCAGCTTTTGGGAGGCAGAGGCACGTGGATCCTTGTGAGTCAAGTAGAGCCTGGTCTACAGAGCCAGTTCCAGGACAGCCAGGGCTACACAGTAAGACCCTATCTTGAAAAACCAAAAAGGAAGAAAGAAATGTATACTAGCTGGCTGTGTGGTACTTACCTATAATCCTAACACTCACGGGTGGGAGGTGGGCTGAGGTGAGGACATTCTACTCTCTGGACCAGGCTGAGCTACATTTTGAGACCCTGTATCAAAGCACAAATAGAAAAAGCACTAATGTGATGGGTTAAAAATGGTGCTTTTGTAGCAAGCTAGGTTTTTGTTGCTTCTGCTCCTTCCTCTGGACTTTCAGGAAAACTACCAAAGAGAGTTTGGCGCAGACATCCAGCACCATCACAGAGAGCCTCATGGGGATCAGCAGGATGATGTCACAGCAGGTGCAGCAGAGCGAAGAGGCTATGCAGACTCTAGGTAAGAGGTAGAAGCTGCTCCAGAATGCATACCCTGGCACCTCTGCGCAGCCCTCCAGCTCTCCTCACCTGAAGTGTGCCTCAGGACACGATGAGACGGTTTGGTCTTTCCCAGGGAGGGCCATGCTGCTCTTCCTCTCCTGCAGCTGTGCAGCTGTGCTAGACACAGCTGTGCCGTCAGTGCCTCCCAGAGGAAGCATTGCTAGGCTCGTGTGAAAAGCAGAAATGGCCAGCCTCTCTGGAGACGGTGTCTGTCAGCAGTGCTCGCAAGGGGTCCGGGAGTCTGGTTTTCAGCATGGGCTCATGGGCTTAGTATTGCCAGGCAGGTTTGGGAATTAGGACCACTGGCAAGATGATTACTGTGAGCTCCTTTTAAATGTACCAGCCAGAGGCCACAGAGGAGGCTGTTTGAGACCACCACATTCTTGCCAAGTGCCTTCCCACGATGGCTCCTTTGCAGAGAATTTGTCCCTCTGGGACCCGCCCCTCAGCTGTAGGAAACAGGAAAGGAGTTTGCTCTCTGTAAGACTTCACAGGTCAACCAAAGTAGACAGCAAGGTTTGGTAAATTCTTGAACCTACCACCTTGCTTTCATGGCTGTCACAGCCACCTTGTTTCATTTCTACCCTTCTTTGTCCTCTAGTCCAGACATCATCCATGAAGATAGCTCAACACATCTAAAAGCTGATGATAAGTGGGCGGGAAAGACGGCTCAGTGGTTAAAGCAAGTACTGCTCCTGAAGCGGACCCACACCAGGCAGCAGCCAACTGTCATGTGCCTAGACCCACACAGATATGCACATAACTAACAATAACAAAAGGAAATCTTACCCGCCTGGCCCAGGCACTCAGACAGACAGACAGACAGACAGCATAGTGAGCTCTTCCTTGTTCAGGTGGCACAGTCTGAATCAGTCTCCTTCCCCTTCTGTTGCAGTCAGCTCTTCACGAACTCTCCTGGATGCAAATGAAGAGTTTAAGTCCATGTCGGGGACCATCCAGCTGGGCCGTAAGCTCATCACAAAGTACAACCGCCGTGAACTGACGGACAAACTTCTCATCTTCCTTGCCCTGGCCCTGTTCCTTGCTACCGTCCTCTATATTGTGAAGAAGCGCCTCTTCCCATTCTTGTGAGCAGGAGCTGCCGGCCATGGCCCTTTGCACTCTGATTCAGGACGAGGCTCAAGACTGGCCCGGCCGCCAGACTGGGCTGCTCCTCCCTGGGCACCCGAAGGAGGGGAACCCAGCAGCCCGGTTTCCTTCAAGAAGCTGCTTGGGAAGGGCAAGTGGAGTAGAGGACAAGGAAGCCTTCGGGACAGACGCAGTCCACGTCCACTCAGCTGCCAAGCACTGTGGCTGCCACAGGGAACATTTCAACTCCGGGATTTGATGCACCTCCTCCCTCAGGTCCTGAGGCGTAAATGCTAGATCTGGTGGAGAGAAGAGCCTTTGGGGGCGGGGGAGGTGATGACAGCTCATGACTGTTCCCCAAATAAACCTCATTTATTTAATGGAGTGAGAAATGTTTGATTTTACAAGACATCTCTCTGAGAACGTCTGTGCTTCATCGTGTCCTGACTCCTAGGACATGAGCTTAGACTATTCATTCAACAAGGAATTACTGAGGTCAGAAAGAGGGCTCGGCGTTTACGAACACTTGCTGCTCTTTTAGAAGACCAGTTCAATTTCCAGTACCCACTTGGTGCTCACAGCCACCTCTAACTCCAGTTCCAGGGGAGCTGATGCTCTCTCTAGGCCCCAGGCAGGCACATAGTGCACTTATAAACATCCGAGCAAACACTCCTACACATTCATGTTTTTAATTTATCGAGGGCATTGAGATAGCTCAGCTGGTAGAGGCACTTCCCACTAAGTCTGACGACCTGCATCTGTCCACAGGCCCCACAGGTGGAAGGGGAACACCAGATCTGGGAAGTTAGGCAGTGTGGCGTATGTGTGCCCCCGCATACACACAAATAAATACAAGACGAAAATGAAAGAAGCGTGGAACAGCTGTCACAGGCTGGCTCCTAGACATTGCCAGACATTACACACTCGCTTGTAAAGCTGACGCTCCCTCCCACAACAACATAAGGGAGATGTCAGCATGAGGGACTACACACAGCCTCCATTGGAGCAGCCCACACCAGCATCTGAAAGAGCTCAGACGGTCTTTCTCCCACCAGCCTGGCAGGGCCTGGGCCATCATGGTGACTGAGGAGCTTGCTGGCTCCTTTCTCTCGGAGGTCGAGATTAAATGTGACAGAGGGAGAAGCCAGTACTGCTGATGCCCAACTCTGTCCATGCCAGGTGCAGGCTCCCAGCTAGACCAGCCCTGGAGGTACCAATGCCCCATGCTGTCAGCTTGGCCGGTCTTGTTCTTCTTCCTGCCTGAGAGGCAGAGAGCAAGTGGAGGGCACAGGCCTGGAACTGGCTCTCAGAACGTGCAAACCACACAGCCCCAAGCAGATTGCCTTACGTTTCTGTGTCAGTGTCCCCAGCCGCATGGTGGAAGAGGTAGTCCACACAGGGCCAGTTTGAATGAAAGGGAAAGGCCTAGTAGCGGCACAGCTCCCTCGTTAGGAGCCTTCACCCAGCTTCACAAATGCTGGGAACTCTGAACCCTGAGGGGTCCAGCAGCAGCAGCAGCAGCAACAGCAGCAGCAGCAGCAGGCCTTCCTCAGAAGCCTCCAGGGAAGGGCAGTTCTGTTTAGACCTGTTTGAGCAGCGGATACCAAGAGTTAAAGCTTCTGCTGATGAAGGGACAGATCATCTTGGGACCAGGTATGTGGCATTGGCTGTATGCATCAGACTGACTTTCTGAGTACACTGTAAATGGGAAGGTGTCGGGGGGTGTGGCACAGTGGATGATGGAAACTACTGCCCATGGTACTGAGTCCTACACTGAGCAGTCAGTCTAGTGACTGGGAAGGCTCCTAAGGCAGTGGCGGCTTGGTTGCCTGTGCAGAGAGCATATGCTGGGAAGAATATGCTGGGAAGGCTGTTGGTTCCATCATTGGCAGTGTGGAGCAGAACAGCATGAGGTTTCTGCTAAGGATGGTGTGCAACCAAAAACCTGTGAGCTGTTCCATTCTGGAATTTTCCATTTTGTATTTTCATCTGTGGTTGGCCATGGGTAGCTAAAGTCATGAGAAGCAAAATCATAGATAAGGCATGTATAGGAGGGATTACTTCTCTCTCTCTCTCTCTCTCTCTCTCTCTCTCTCTCTCTCTCTCTCTCTCTCTCTCTCTCTCTCTCTAATAGTTCTTGGCCTCCAAAGGCACTTGATACAAATCATACACACAAATTATAGTCAAATGAAGCTGAGCATGCAGCACTGACAGGCAATTCCTGCTGGGATTCCAGATGTAAGTGCAGCAGATGGATATTATCAAGTGGGGATTTTCTTGTCTGAACATTGCTCTTTACTCTTCCCACTAATTGTCGACATCCTCACAATATGGAAACGTGGGCTCTGCATTCCCTAAAAAGTCTCCCTTAGACACTCTATTCCTTTTACTTGCCTCCTGAAAACAGCCTGATTTGGCCTATTTATGGAGTCGTCAGGCATGCATCTTGATCCCCCACCAGCCCCCTAAGTCTTCCTCACCCACTTAGCTGTGCAGAAAGCGGCCTTCCACACTCAGCCATGAGGGGGCAGTGTCCACACTCACTGCACTCCTGTAGACATTGTGATGTCTCCATAGACTGAAATATTCTAATCTCTCCCCATCCCCACTTAAAAAGGGGGAGGGGTGAATAAAACTAAATGTGTAAGGCCTCCCTGTGTTTTGATTGGGATATGTTCCATAAGTTCCTTTAATAATTGATTAAACAATAAGACAAGCTCATATACTACATTTTGATTGGCAGATGGTAATGGTGTTAAAAATCCAGAGCAGAATATTCCAGGGAATATTCATTCAAGAGGCATTTGCTGATCACATGCTCTATGCCATATAATGTGTCGTGGAGCTGTAGTATGTGGTGAGGGTGAACAGATGATAAGTGATGTGTACACTAAATATGTAATTTATTATGTCAGAAAATGAAGCAGGCTTTCTAAATCCTTGGGTTCCCCATCTGCAGATTTGGCCAACTTTATACTTAAAAAAGAAAACTTGTATGTATAGACTACTTGTCATTATCCCCTGGAGAGTGCAGTGTAACAAGTATTTTTCTAGCATTTACACTGCTTAGGGTACCAAGGAAGAACCGTGAGTGCACAGGGTCCTGAAAGTGGCTCAGCCTGAGGAGTGTCTGGGCTGGAGGGGAGAGGGCAGGTTTGCAGTGGTCAGGGCCGGGTGTGGTGGCACACACTTTTAATCTCAGCACTCAGGAAGCAGAGGCAGGTCAGTCTGGTCTACATGCTGAGTTCCCTGCCAGGCCGGGCTCCATGGTGAAGATCTGTCTTTAAAATAAAACAAAAGTGTGCAGCTGGCAGAAGGGGGCCAGTCACCCAGCCACCCAGCCACCCAGCCACCCAGCCACCCAGCCACCCAGCCACCCAGCCACCCGGGAAGCCTAACCAACCCTCAGATGGCACACCACCGTCTTGGTTTTCTCACCTCTCTGGCAGCTCTCACTCTTTTTGTTGTTCATTTTCTGAACACCCAAAATGCCCACTTAGATCTCACGGCCTCTGCTTTCTCCTGCACTGTCTCAGAGCCGAGGTCCACAGACCCACAGCCTTAGTCATTTATTGGAGGAGCATCAGCAGTCCAGAGTTCTAGGACAGCTCGGCCTACTTCTCAGAGGAGCTCAAGCCCCTGCAGGCGTCTCTGTTCCTGTGTCTCCCTCCCGCCCCACACCCAGCCCTTTTCCCAGCTCTGTCTTCCCTAACACTTCTTCTGGACCGTGTTAGCACTAAGGCTTTGCCATCCCAAATGTGCATGTGTGAGGCCAGAATATGCTGCTCAAGACAGACTTTTCTGGAGCTGAAGAGATGACTCAGTGTAGCTCTTGCAAAGGACCTATGTTCAGTTCCCAACACCCACAGCTCCTCACAGCTATCTGTAACTCCAGTTCTAAGGAGTCTGAAGGTCTCTTCTGACCTCTATGGGCTCAGGCACATACATACATAAATCTTTAATTTTTTTTCTTTGGTTTGAGACAGGGGTTTCTCTATGTAGCACTGGCTATCCTGGAACTTTTTCTGTAAACCAGGTTGGCTTTGAGCTCAGAGATCTACCTGCCTCTGCTTCCTGAGTGCTGGAATTAAAGGCATGTGCTATTATGCCTGGCACTCTTAAGAAATTTAAAGATTGACTTTTAGGGCATATGTTGAGCTGATCATGCTGAGAAGTCACTGACTCGGGAGGCCCTGAAGGCTGCTTTTCACAAGACATACATCCACCTCTATAAAGGAAAAGGACTTCAGTCCATATCCGTGTTGGCAGAAGGTCATTCCGGACACCTTGCTCCCTGAATGGCGCTATCTATACAAACTAACCAAAATCACCATCCGTTTCCACCTTCCCCTGCATAACCTTTCAGATGCTGGAGAAACGTCAATTGCTGTCTCATTTTGCAGGACTTGAGTGTGCATGTGCATGTGCATAAGTAGGTGTGGTTTTTCTCCTCTGAACCTATTCTAATTTAATTTATAGCCTGGCCCGAGATCCTGGAAGCATGGAGGACATTCTCCTTCATCGCTGTCTCTTTTTCCTTCATCCACCCCATCTTCTCCAAACCAGGAGTTCTGTTGCTATTGATCCCTTTCTGGGTCCATTGTATTGCCAGGTGTAGAGACCTCAAATGCCCAGAGGAGGATTCTGCAATGGAATTCAATGTAGAGGTGATTTAAGAAACGAAAATATTTTTAAAGGATTTTTGGTGGGGCTTAGGGGGCATTGAGACAGGGTTTCTGTGTAGTCCTGGCTGCCCTGGAACTCACTCCTTAAACGAAGCTGGCCTTGAACTCAGAGATCTGCCTGCCTCTGCTTCCCGAGTGCTGGGATTAAAGGTGTGCGCCATCATGCCCGGCTTAAAGGTTTTTGTTTTTGTTTTTGTTTTTGTTTTAGACAGCAATACAAATTATTTTTTCTTCCTGAGTTAACAATGGTCTTCCCTGGGCCAATGGTGGTCTTCCCTGGGCCTCTACTCACAGCTTCACCCAAGCTGTGCTTGAGCAAGGACAGAATAAAAATAGCTGTAGCTATCTAAGAGATAGACGGTCTGGCGGTGCTGTCAGGGATGAAGGGCTGCAGCCTGGGGCTGGGGGGTGTTATCACCCCATTGTCTCTGCAGCCTCCAGCAGCGGGCTCAGGCTGCACAAGACATCCAGGGGCCCAGAGCACTGGGCATGATGTTTATGCACTTGGCTCTTTAAATGGGCATGGTAACATGGTCAGGGAGACTTGAGTCCTAACTGTACTCTCCCTGGCTTGTGTCCCCAGAGCTAAGACATCACCCTCCGTGCTGTGGTGTCCTTGTCTGTGACTAGAGCACCTCTGGACAGTACAGTGTCTGGGGGTCCCGGAGGATCACAGGATAAACTTAGCAGCCGCTCATATGCCAGCCAAGTGTGTCACTTGTATACCTCTAAGCAAAAGCAAGTGGCCTCGTTCTCCTTTCTCGTTTGGAAGAAAATGTGCTTAGATAAAGAGGAAGATGCTGGAATTGGAGAGGCATCAGGACCAGTTGTGATGGTCTTAATCTTGGCGGTCGACTTGACTGCATCTGGGATCAGCTAAGATGCCTCTGGGTGAGTCTATGAGGGGAATTCCTGGGAAAGGATTAACTGAGGCAGAGGCACAGTATGGGCAGAACCTTCTAGGAATCACTCAGATAGGAAGAAATCTCAGGAAAATACTGTGCTTTTTTGCCTACCCACTTTCTTCCTTGCTGGTGAGTGCATCTGCCCTGCTGCTGCTGCTGCTGCTGGTGCTGTTGGTGCTGCTGGTGCTGGTGCTGGTGCTGGTGCTATTACTGCTGCAGTCTGTCACTGGCATCAGAACCCAGTTTCTTCAGCTTCCAACATAGACTCCATGTGGCTCTCTGGGAATCCTCCAGACCCTCAGCACCAGATTGTGGACTGAGCCACTACCAGATTGTCAGCCTCTCCAGTGTGCAGGCAGCCTGTATTATAGAATCCAATCTAATAAAGGCCCTTTAGAGTATGCATTCGACCTACTGCTTCTGTTCCTCTAGAGACCCTGACTGATATAACTGGAGTAGACCTTTTTAAGTGAAAGGGCCCAAACAGAGCAGCCCAATGTATGCCAGCTTTCTCATTGTGTGAGAGGTGAAGGGTAAAAATTATAATGCCATTTGTGAAGTTCTTTTCTCCTTCCCTGGTGATCTTACTTGCTGCCAGGGTATCCCTAAATAAAGTGAGTGGACTTGCTACTGATGGGAAAGCGAGCAGGCAAAGAGCAAAAGCTCCCTTCTTCTGTGTCCTTACATAGGCTTCCAGCAGAAAGTGTGACCCAGATTAGAGGTGGGTCTTCCCACCTCAAAGATCTGAATTAGGAGTGGATCTCCCCCCTTCAAATTAAGGGAAAATCTCTCACAGGTGAGATTTTTGAGTTTTAGTTAAGTCTAGATTAGTCAACTTGACAACCAAGAATAGATGTCACCTGCCAGGTGGTGGTGACATGCACCTTTAATCCCAGCACTCCAGAGGCAGAGGCAGGTGAATCTCTGAGTTCCAGGCCAGTTGGTCTACAAAACCAAAAAAAAAAAAAAAAAAAAAAAAGAATAAAAGAATATGTCTTTTCAGCTGGGCAGTGGTGGCACATGACTTTAATCCCAGTACTTGGGAGGCAGAGGCAGGTGAATCTCTGAGTTCAAGGTCTACAGTGTGAGTTCCAGGAAAGCCAGGACTACACCGAGAAAGCCCAATCTTGGAAAAACAAGCAAACAAACAAACAAAGACAAGAGTCCTTCAAGGTGTCAGCCATGTCTGTCTTGGATCAACCCTACACTCTGTAGTCATCAATATTGCCGCTGTAAAAACAAACAAAAAGAATAGCCACCACCTCTGGCCACTCTGCCTCCGCCCTGAGGGTGGAGATGATGGGTTGGTTGGAGGACCAAGTGTGACTGCAGACTTGTGAGCTCCTGAGTGGCTCCTCTCATTCCATGCTGCTGCTCCTCCTAGTCCATCCCGCTCTTGGTGGGTGTGCAGCTGGGACACTTCCTGAAGACAGAAGAGGACCAGGATGGTCACACTTGCTTTTCAGGACCAACAGCCTAGCTGACTTTTAAGACAGACAAATACATTAGGAGGTAGGAAGTGCTCTACAGGGGGTCCCAGGACCCTGTGAGTCCCCAAGGGATAGCTTTGTGCTACTTAGAAATGCGAAGTGGGAGTCAAAATGAATGAGCAGCCATGAGCCAGCAGAAAATTATGAAAATGTCTATATTGCTGAAAGTAGTCTCCAGATTCAACAAAACCCCGTCAGAATTCCAGGGACATTTTTCACAGAGCTAGAAACAAAAATCCTAAAGTTCATATGGAAACACAAAAGACAACCCCCAAATAGCCAAGGGAATGGAAACTGAGTCATATCTCTCACCTGCCACAAAAAATAATTTAAAATGGACCAAGGCCTTTAATTAATTCAAATGGGGGTTGGGGATTTAGCTCAGATGTAGAGCACTTGCCTAGCAAGCACAAGGCCCTGGGTTCGGTCCTCAGCTCCGGAAGAAAAAAAAAAAAGACTTCAAAAGCAAAAACTGCTTGGAGAAAGCATTTCAAGACACAGGCAAGAACTCTCTGGAGGACTCCAGCAGCATGGAAACTCCTGGGGCTGGCAGGTGAGAGCACATGAAGTCAGAGAACGTTTGGGCGGCAGAGGAGACAATTGGCAGGTGAAGACACAGCCTGCAGAGCCACGGAAAGCCTCTGCCGATAATGCTCCACACAGCAGTGAATATCCAGAATATGCAAAGAGCTTCCAAAATCAAGTATCAGAAAACCCCCGAATCAGCCAGCCAGTGCCTGATCTAATGACCTGAACGGACAATTCTCAAAAGAAGAATCACAGATGGTGTCTTAGTCAGGGTTTCTACTGCTGTGAGGAGACACCCTGAGCATCTCTTATAAAGGAAACACATTGAATTGGGGAGGATTTACAGTTCAGAGGTTTAGTCCATTATCCTCATGGCAGGACGTGGAGGTGTGCGGGCAGGCATGGTGCTGGAGAAGGAGCTGAGAGTTCTACATCTTGACTGGCAGGCATCGGGAAGTGGTCTGAGACACTGGGCAGGGCTTCAGCATATATGAGACCTCCAAGCTCATCGCCCACGTGACACACTTCCTCCAACAAGGCCACACCTACTCAACAAGGTCACACCTCCTAATAGTGCCACTCTCTATGAGCTTATGGGGGCAAATTACATTCAAACTAACACACTCCACGCCCTTGTCCCCATAAGCTTGTAACCATATCATAACGCATAAATGCATTCAGTCCAACTTCAAAAGTCCCCATAGTCTATAATAGTCTCCAACTTACTTAAAAGTCCAAAATTCAAATTCTATTCTGAAATCAATGTATTCTTTTAACTGTAATCCCCTATAAAATAAAAAAAAATAGATCATGTACTTCTAACATATAATGACACAGGATATACATTACCTTTCCAAAATGGAGGAAAGAGAGTATAGTGAGGAAATACTGAACCAAGGCAAGACTGAAAACCAACTGGGCAAATTCCAAGCTCTGCATCGTCATGTCTGATGTCAAAAATGCTCTTCAGATCTCCAACTCCTTTCAGCTTTGTTGACTGCAACACATTTCTTTCTCTTGGACTGGTTCCACTCCCTGTTAGCGCCTTTCCTTAGCTGGTATTCCACGACTCTGGCATCTACAACATCTTGGGGTCACCAAGGCAATCCAGGCTTCAATTTCAGCTTCGTGAAATGGCTTCTCTAGACTTCCATTCAGGGACACCCTGACACATGACTGGCCTCAGTGGCTTTCCTTTGTCCCAGAGGAAGATTCCATAGCCCCTTTCGTCCATCCTGAACTCCAGAACCACATGGCTGAAGCTGCCAAGTTCTGCTGCTTGCTGGGGCTAGAACATGGCCGCTTCATTCAATTACATCTTCACTGGTTTTGATGGTTTCCATCACTGCCTAAGCTTGACTGTCCTGAAACTGGGTCTGTAGACCAGGCTGGCTTCGAACTCAGAGATCTTCCAGCCTCTGCCTTCTGAGTGCTGGGATACAAGGCTCGCACCACCACACCGGCTCTAAGCTTTTCTTTAATTCCTTTTTACAGGTTGGAAACTTAGCTGGTGGGATCCTGCCCTGAGGTCACCACTCCCTGTACTGCATTTCTTAATCTGTTTATCTCCTTAAACACAGAACTTAGCTTCATTCTACCTCCTGGTGTGCCTTTTCTCCTCAAATTTTACATTTTGTATTTTTATTTTCTCAACTTGCTCCTTTTCATTATAAATCTTCATTAGAGTTAACAATAATAACTACACAACAGAGTCTATACTAGGCTGTTTTGAGATTTCCTCTGCCAGCACAATTAATCCAGAACTCTTCACTTTAGCCTCAAGCAGACTTTTCAGACAAGGGCAAAAAGCAGCCACATTCTTCACCAAAATATCACAAGAATGATCTCTAGGCAACATGCTAAATTCTCCTCTTCTCAAACTCTCAAGCCAGGCCCCCACAATTAATCAGATCACACTCAGCGCCACTGTCTTCCCCGTTCCTACTAGTATGGCCCATTAAGCAGCACTTCAGGCATTCAACTGCTTTTCTAATCCACAGTCCAAGGTCCATATTCCTTCAAACAAAAGCATGGTCAGGCCTATCACAGCAATACCCCACTCCTGGGTACCAACTTCTGTCTTAGATAGGGTTTCTATTGCTGTGAAGAGACATCATGACCACAGCAACTCTTCTAAAGGAAAAACATTTGGTTGGGATGGCTTGCATTTTCAGAGGTTGAGTCCATGATCATCATGGTGCAATATGGGAGTCCTACATCTTGACTCACAGGCAACAGATAGTAGTCTGATTCTATACTGAGAAAAGCTTGAGAAAAGGAGAAGCCTGTCCCCACAGTGACACACTTCCTTCTACAAGGCCATACCTACTCCAACAAGGTCACACCTCCTAATAATGCCACTCCCTATGAGCTTAATGGGGGCCAATTGCATCCAAACTTCCACAGATGGCCAATAAAGATTATTTACAGTGCTCAACATCCTTAGCCATCAGGGAGATACAGAAAAAGTAACACTCTGAGATTCCATCTCATCCCAGTCAGAATGACTAACATCAAGAAAACTAATTGATAACTGGAGAGAGAGAGGGGTAGCTCAGGAGTTAGAGGCAAGGGCTGCTCTTCCAGAGGTCCTGCATTCAATTCCCAGCACCACACAGCAGCTCACAAACATCTGTAACTCTAACTCCATTTTATAAAATTTAAATTTAAAAAGGAGAGAAAGAAAAATAAAACTAATGCTGGCAAAGATGCGGAGGAGGAGGAGTGCTTATTCATTGCTGGGGGAGTGGGAACGGTCATTATACAAATCAATGTGGAGGTCTCTCAAAAAAAAAAAAAACTAAAAATATTCCTGGTGGTGGTGGTGGATGGGTTTAATCCCAGCAGATCCCAGGTAGAAGCAGGAAGATCTCTTAGCTCCAGGCCTGATCTACAGAGCAAGTTCCAGAACAGCCAGGACTACACAGAGAAACCCTGTCTCAAAAACTAAAATAAATAAATAAATAAATAAATAAATAAATAAGCTAAAAACAGAATGACCTGGAACTGAAGAGATGGCTCGGTGATTAGAAGCACTTGCTGCTCTTGCAGGGACCCCAACCTAGTTCCTAGTGTCTCTATAAAGTGGCTCACAACAGCCTATAACTCCAGCTCCAATAGATCTGGCCCCCTCTTTTGGCTTCCCTTGGCATCTGACATGTGGCATGCATTCACACAAACACACATACGTAAGAATAAAAATAAATAAAAGTGGAATGGCCATATGACCCAGCTAGACCTCTCCTGGATAGTCACCCAAAGGATGTTGAATCCTACCACAGAGAGGGCTTGTTTATTGCTACACTGTTCACCATGGCCAGTAAATGGAACTCACTAAGATGTCCATCAATAGATGAATAGACAAGAAAATGTGGTGATATATACAATGGAATTTTATTTATCCACATGGAAAAATGAAAGAAAACGGACAGAGCCAGAAGTTGTTGTGTTAAGCAAAATAAACCAGACTCAGTCAGATATTGCATGCTTTCTCTCAGATGCAGGTCCTAGATTTTAACTTATGTGTGTGGTAGGGGGAGGGGAAATAGGTCATAACACTGGAGAGGGCACCATGAAAGAATAGGCTCGTATATTTGAATGCTTAGTCACCAGGGAGTAGAAATATTTGGAAGGATTAGGAGGTGTGGCCTTGTTGGAGGTTGTATGTCAGGAGGGTTGGGCCTTGAGGTTTCAAAAGCTCACACCAGGCCCAGTCTCTTTCTCCCTCCCTCCCTCCCTCCCCCCACCCCTCTGCTTGCTGCTTGCAGATCAGGTTGTCAAGCTCTCAGCTACTGCTCCAGCGCCATGCCTGTCTGCTTCCCTCCATGAAGACCATGGACTCACCCTCTGGAACTGTAAGCCAGCCCCCAATTAAATGCTTCCTTTTATAGGAGCTGCCTTGCTCATGGTGGCTCCTCACAGCAACAGAACAGTGACTAAGACAATGACTCTATATATACCACTGAGGGAGTCTGGGTAAAGAACACAAACTCCTATGAGCTGATTTTGCAACTTGCTATGAGTCTGCAGTCGTTTTTAAGTAAAATGGTTTTTTTTGGGGGGAGGGGTGGAAAGATTGCTCAGTGGTCAAGAGCACGTACTGCTTCTCCAGGTGAGCTCTTGTCACCTGGACACGAACTGGAGTCACCTGGAAGAGAGATCCTCAGCTGAGGCTTTGTCCCCATCCGACCAGCCTGTGGGCACGTCTATGGGACATTTTCAAGATTGATCATTGTGGGGGTGCTCCACCCACTGTATGCAGGTGCCCCTGGGTTATATAAGGAAGGTAACTGAGTGACTTACAGAGAGCAAGCCAAAAAGGAGATTCCTCTGTGGTCTCTGCTTCAGTTTCTGCCTCTAGGTTCTCTGGGTTCCTGCCTTGAGCCCCTGCCCTGGCTTCCTCGATGGTGAACTATAAGCTGTAAGCCAATAAACTGCTTCCTCTACTAAGTTGTTCTTGGTCATAGTGTTTATCAGAAAGTAAACTGGAATGATGTTCTTGCCGAGGACCAGACTTTAATCCCCAGTACCTGCATCTGTCACAGCCACCATAACTCCAGCTCCCAGGGGATCTGCTAGCTCACATGCATATACCCCACCCCCCACATACATAATTAAAAATAAAAAATCTTTAAAAACCCTTTTTATTAACATTTTTCATAGAATATACTTCGATCATGTTTCCCCGCTCCCCTAATTCTCCCAGATACTCCCCACTTCCCTACCCACCCAACTTCGTTTTTTTCTCTCTTTAAAACAAACAAAAATGAAACAACAAAAAAGAAATACAAAAACACAAAAATGAAAATAAAAGTAATAAGTAAAAGACTGATAAGACAAAAATTGTCCAGACAAAACATCTACAAAACTGCCATTGAGTTCATTTTGTGTTTGTTAACTACTTCTGGGTATGGGGCCTGCCCTGAGATGTGGCATATATACCCAGTAAGATTCCATTGGAGAAAAATGATTTTTTCCCTCTGCATATAGCTTCTTGATTAGGGGTGGGAACCTGGTGCACTTGCCCCTCTCAGTGCTGGGACCGCATCTGGCTTGATCCTCTGCAGGCTTTGTGCAGGCTGCCACCGTCTCTCTGAGTTCATTAGTGATTCCATCCCGTTGTGTCTGGAAGACCCTGTTTCCTCGGAGCCATCCATCACCCCTGGCTCTTAACACTCCTTCTGCCTCCTCTTCTGCATGGATCCTGCCATGAGGGGAGGGGTTTGATGAAGAGACCTCCCACTTGGGACTGAGCGCTCCAAAGTCTCCCACTCTCTACACCAGCTGTAGGTTTCTGTGTTAGTTCTGATCCATTGCAAGGAGAAGCTTCTCTGGTGATGGCTGAGCCAGACACTGACCTATGGGCACAGCAGTATGTCATTAGGAGTCATTTTATTGCAGGAGTCACTTCAGATGATTATGAATTTTAAAAATAGGGGGCTGAAGAGATGGCTCAGTGGTTGGGAGCACTGGCTGCTCTTCCAGAGGACCCAGGTTCAATTCCCAGCACCCACATGGCAGCTCACACCTGTCTGTAACTCCCATTCCAGGGGACCTGACACCCTTGCACAGACATACATGCAGACAAAACACCAATGCACATAGAAAATATTTTCAAGTAAAATTATCAGCTGGATGCTGGCATTTGCTTCCTCAGGCAGGTCGACTATGTGCTGGTCAGGGCACATGCCCAAATGCAGACAAGTGTCACATGACTTAAATGCTGAGGATGTGATGTTTCACCCTCTTAGAATTTATTCTTGTCCAGGAGCCCAAAGGCCTTTGACAGTACCCCACAGGTGGCCCTTAAAGATGGGGGTAGATGAGTGTAGCTCTGTGTCTTCACGCTTCAGGGCCCCATTTAGAAATCCATTAAGAGTAGCCTTGCGGGCTGGAGAGATGGCTCAGAGGTTAAGAGCACCGACTGCTCTTCCAGAGGTCCTGAGTTCAATTCCCAGCACCCACATGGTGGCTCACAACCATCTATAATGAGATCTGGCGCCCTCTTCTGTATACATAATAAATAAATAAATCTTAAAAAAAAAAAAAAAGAGTAGCCTTGCTTCCAACAGAAAGGCCTTTCCTGAAGCCCTGTCCTGTCGAAGGCTAGACGTGGCACCAACCATCCCCCGCTAGCTCATGTGCCTGAGCTGTCCCAAGTTCACTCCGTAGGAAGGTGGGCTGTCTAGCCCAGTGTGTTAGTTGGCTAGGTTCCTTAACAGATTGGCACAAAGTGGCCAAGTGTATGTGCCCCCAGCTCTGGAGGCAGGAGGTGGGAAGGTATGTTCACAGCTGTGCTGCAGCCACAGAATCTGAGGGAGGGGCCTTCCTGCCCCTTCCAGCTGCTGGTGGCTGCCTCGCTGTCTCTGTGTCATCACAGTCTCCTCTGAGCAGCTCCTGCCTCACAGCTCCCTCTGTGGACCCTTCATAAGGACACTGGACACTGGCTTTAGAGTCCCTGGGGAGGGCAGGAGGACCTCATCTCAGCGTTCCTTTTATATATACATATATATATATATATATATATATATATATATATATATATATATATATATATATAGTATGAGTGCTCTACATGCATACCTGTAGGCCAGAAGGGGGCACCAGATCCTATTATAGATGGTTGTGAGCCACCATGTGTTTGCTGGGATTTGAACCTGGGTCCTCTGGAAGAGCAACCAGTGCTCTTAACTGCTAAGCCATCTCTCCAGTCCCTCATCTCAAAAGAAGGACACATTCACAGGCTCTAGGAACTTGACATGGACAGTATTTGGGGAGCACAATTCCCCCCTCCCGGCACTGGGCTTGCTAAGGCAGGATGTGAACTCAGGCTGGTCTGATGGTCTGCAGAGGGAGGAGGGATGGTGGAGTTCTGTACCAGTCACCCAGAACCTGAGAGCAGAGCCAGCAGAGCCAGTGGGGGCCCTCCACTGGTTGCTTTCTTTCTTTTCTTTTAAGATAGGGTCTCTAATAGCCCGGGCTAGCCTCTAAGTTTCTGTGTAGCTGAGGATGACCTTGGCTTTCTGATCCTCCTGCCTCTACTCCTGAGTGCTCACCTGGTAGCTATGAACCAGGTTTTATGGGTGTGGGATTGAACCCAGGGCTTCATGCATACCAGATAGATACACTGTCAGCTGAGCCGCATCCCCAGCCCCCCACGAATCCTTTTTGACCGAAAGCACAATAAAGGAGTGGTGAGGAGAGGGCTGCAGCCCGTCGGCTGCAATGAAAAGGGCTTTGTTCCTGGACCTTTGTTCTCTGGCCCAGTCTTCTGGACCCACAGCCATGCGTTTTGGTGGGGAGCCAAGGTCCTTGGCCAGCAGAAGTGTGGCTTTCTCGTTGCTTCTGTCTTCTTCTTAGTGCTGAGCTTGGATCCTTTTCATGGAATCTGCCAAGATCTCCTCTGCTCCCTGATCCTGAGATCTTCAAAGTCCTACCACAGCCTTCAAAGGCAGCCCTTTCAAGGGAGCCTTGTGGTCCATTGCTGAGATCTGTGAGGAGTTACCATTGGGCTGGACCCATCTTCCATCTGAGCAGAGTTTAGGGAGGGATGACAGATGGTGGGGTGGTCTGCAGAGGACCAGGGAGCATCCTTCAGCTTGAGTATGGTCTGCAGAGGACCAAGGAGCATCCTTCATCTTGAGTATGGTCTGCAAAGGACCAGGGAGCATCCTTCAGCTTGAGTATGGTCTGCAGAGGACCAAGGAGCATCCTTCATCTTGAGTATGGTCTGCAGAGGACCAGGGAGCATCCTTCATCTTGAGTATGGTCTGCAGAGGACCAAGGAGCATCCTTCATCTTGAGTATGGTCTGCAGAGGACCAAGGAGCATCCTTCATCTTGAGTATGGTCTGCAGAGGACCAAGGAGCATCCTTCAGCTTGAGTATGGTCTGCAGAGGACCAAGGAGCATCCTTCAGCTTGAGTATGATCTGCAAAGGACCAGAGAGCATCCTTCATCTTGAGTATGGTCTGCAGAGGACCAAGGAACATCCTTCAGCTTGGGGAGTTTCTGCAGAGGACCAGGGGGGCACCCTTCAGCTTGAGGAGTGTCTGCAATGGACCAGGGAGCATTCTTCAGCTCGGAGAGGGTCTGCAGTGGCTTCTGGGGGAGGTATGAGTTCTTGAAGAATAATCCTAGGATGTCTCATCATGGGACTAGTAGTAACACCTTTTTCACAGTATTTGACAACTTTGTGGGGAAAGTTCAGAGAACCAAGGAATGGTTTGAGAGTGGCTTGAGTGGAGGAATTTCTCAGAAAGCCCCTCTGAGCCACAGTGGAGGGACAGAGGCCAAGGTGAGGGACCACAGTGGAGGGACAGAGGCCAAGGTGAGGGGACCACAGTGGAGGGACAGAGGCCAAGGTGAGGGACCACAGTGGAGGGACAGAGGCCAAGGGGAGGGGACCACAGTGGAGGGACAGAGGCCACGGTGAGGGACCACAGTGGAGGGACAGAGGCCACGGTGAGGGGACCACAGTGGAGGGGCGGAGACCAGCATGAGAGGGACCAGGGAGAAGACTGCTGGGCATAGGCTGTCACATAGAAAACATTTGAAGTCTGATTTGTGGACGTTCCAACCTGAAAGCAGAATGCCGCTTGAGCCTTGCTGGGAGATAAGGCGTCCAGCCCCGTGATAACGATGCCCTGGGAGCCAGTCAGGCGCTGGACAGGGATCAGATGGACCAGTAGTGGTAAATATAGAACATAAAAGCCACAGTGAGGCCCCAGCCCCCTTCCAGCGTATGGCACTCACATGACAAACCTGGGTCTGCCACCTGTACTCCTTCCAGCCCACGCTGGTCCACTACACCTTTCAGGTGTGTTAAATGTGGCCAAGGCACCCAGGGGTGTCGATAGAGGGGTGAACAGAAAGGCAGGCCTCACTGTAAGAATTGATCACACCGGCCAATTGCTGGCCAGAAGCAGCTGTGGAGTCTATGACCTCATCATTCTGATCAGATGCTGTAATGTGGGACCTATTTGGTGGTTTTCTAGTTCTTGCACAGCCACTGTGGACCTGCTTCTGGGCCTCAGGTGTCCACTAGCAGCCCTGTAGAGGGGGTGGGGAGCTGACTCCCAAGGGTCTTGATCAAGGTGACACATCTGGGAAGCAGGGCTGAGGGCTGCCTGAATGGGCAGTGATCACTCTACCATCCTGTGGAGGTTTGAGGAAACATGGCCCCATAGAGAGTGGTGCTATTAGGAGGTGTGGCCTTGTTGAAGGATGTGTGTCACTGTGGGGGTGGATTTAGAGGTCTTCTATGCTCAGGCTTTGCTCAGTGTGGCACAGAGTTGCTTCTTGTCTGCAGATCAAGATGGAGCATGATGGGATTCACTAGCCTTAGTTCATACTCCAGGAAATAAAGGCTCAGAAGTGGAAGAATTTGCTTAAGGATTCTTTTGACAGCGTCACGATCAGGGCTCACCAGTGGATGGCAAAGCCAGTGATTTCCCAGCATCCAGTGGTCTCTTCTGGATGAATACCTCCTGCATGCCACCCTCAGCTCTCCCAAGAAATCAAGTTCCCATCTGTCATACCAAGGGTTCTTGCTCTAGGCATGGTCAGTCTGGGCCAGTCCTGCCTCAGGACTCCCTCTTTGGGCATCATGCCTGAAGCCCTAGGTTCAATTCCTCCCTACACTAAAAATAAACACTAAAAACAATGGAGTTTTAACCAATAAGGAATTCAATTACATCATAGAAGGGAACTGGAGATGACCACGGTGTTCAGAGATGGAAACAGTCTTTGAGAACCTAATGGCTCTTATGGGTCACCTGGTATTTGAAGTGGGACAATTCTCTAACCAGTGAAGATGGAGAAGGCACAAAGATGAGCATTCTTAGTGTGTATCTTTGAGCACTAATGGGGAAATTATTGTCTGGGACCTCCTCATTCACAAAATGTTAGCTTACACTGAGACCAGGAGGAGGGGGGAGAAGAAGAGGAAGGCAGAGTTTAGAAGCAGGAATTCTAAGGGGACACAACCTGGTTTATAATCTCACACCTCTATTGTTACTGTAGCATTGGCCCTGTCTTATTATACTTGCTTATTTATAATTCTTTCTGTATCAGTTAGCAAAGTCATGATAATGCCACGTAACAAAGTATACCAAGTAATCTCAGCGTCATAGCAGCAAGCATGAAATGAGTTGTGTGGTTTCGGCAAGCCATCTGGGGACTAGATGAGCTTGGCCAACCCAGAGACACTGACTCCACTTGGGCATGCCTTGCTGTCTCCCAGAACTGACAGCTCCCTGCCCCTTTCACAGAAAGGCGGTAATGCAAGCTCAAGTGCGCACTCAGTTCCGCAGCACACACACTAAAACTGGAACGATATAGAGATTAGCATGCCCCTGCACAGAGAGATGCATGCCTGGGCATGCACCTGCTGATATAGCCTCTGCCGCTGTGTTATTGGCTAACACTCCATTGGTGCCTCTGTTTCCATGGCCAGTGTCTTAGGTAGGGTTTTTAATTGCTGTGAAGGCACACCATGACCACAGCAACTCTTATAAAGGAAAACGTTTTATTGGGTGGCTTACATTTTCAGAGGTTTAGTCCATTGTCATTATAGTGTGACATGATGGTGTGCAGACAGACACGGCACTGGAGAAGGAGCTGAGAGTGGAGAAGGAGCTAATTCTTGATCTGCAGGCAACAGGAAGTGGTCTGAACTAGGCATCGCTTCGGAGAGCTCAAAGCCCGCCCCACAGTGACGTACTTCCTCCAATGAGGCCACACCTACTTCAACAAGGCCACACTCCCTAATAGTGTCACACCCTATGAGCTTGTGAGGGCCAGTTAGGTTCACAGTACCACAGCCAGTGATGTGTTTTATGCCTGTGGAAGCTAAGGGGCGAGGGTGGCAAGCTGGCCTGGCAGGTAGAGGTGCTGCGCCCCCCCCCCCCCCCCCCCCCGCCTCCCCCGACTTGATGCAGTTTTGCAGGTGACCACAGTTGCTATGAGTTCCTGTGTGCAGGGAACAGTCATGTACAGAGAACAGCAGTTCACAGCACCCCTTGCAACCTCACCTCGAGGTGACACACGCAGGGCAGAGGTTCCCTCACCAGAACTAGCACCATGTTGTTCAGCCTTTAAAACATGAGCAAATAAATCTTTCAAAACTTACCAGCCACGGGTATTTCGTTATGGTAACAAAAAGCAGATGAACACAAGCCACAGACACGGCTCTCAGGCTAAGCTTACATTTTGGGGGTGTCTATTTTGAAGCTAACTAGTTATGGTGTAGTGATAACATTCAGACAACAGAACACAAATAAGAATCCTGGGGTGTGTTCTTAAAGGAACAAGAGCACCCCACCCTGCTTTCACCCATCCCACTGGCTGGAATGTGGTGATGCTGAAGCCATCTTAGACCATGAATCTGCTGCTGCACACTGACATGAACTTCAACGTGAAATATGAAGAATCTGATTCCCATCAGGCCACGAGTCATAATGAACTCCAGGACTGATGATGTAGCTCTGTGGTAGAGCACTTCCCATGCAAGCACGTGACCTTGGGTTTGATTCCCAACACCACAAAATAAAACAATAAGAGGAAGGAACAAGCCTGATGTGGAAACCACAAGATTCTGCTCTGTGACCTGTGCAGTAGCATGCTGCCTTCATCCTGAACACTGGATCACATGGCTGTGTCATGCCACAGAGGACTGTACTTTACCCTGAGGGAGTGCCACACCTTCCAAGGGCTGGGCACAAAGACAGCCATGTGATCGAAGAAGGCCAATCGGGTGTTTTGTTCTCCCCAAAAAATATATTCCTGGAGCAGGGGAAGGGAGAGAGGGGAAACTTCGGTCCAGATGTAAAATAAATGAATAAATTTCATCAATAATAATAATAATAATAATAAACAACCAGGTGGTTACATAATTTCCCCAGCCTTGTGGGACACGGCCACGAGGAATGTTTCTGTTCTCAGCTGGACCACAGAAGCGGCAGCTGATTGTTGGAGACCCTGTCAGTTCTGTGACTGTAGCCAACACCAGGGTGACCCAGACCTTGTTTCAGCCCACAGTGCACAGCTGCAGACTGTGGCCACTGATCCTGTTGCTTTGGGTGAGGCAGAGCATGGCATCGTGGTGGTGGGTGGCACATGGCAGAGCAAAACCGCTGAGCACATGCTGGAAAGTGACCAAGAGGAAGAGAAACTCCGGTGACAGGAAGCTTCCTACTAGGTGTCACCTCCGGGCTGGAGAGATGGCTCAGAGGTTAAGAGCACTGGTTGCTCTTCCAGAGGTCCTGAGTTCAATTCCCAGCAACCACATGGTGGCTCACAGCCATCTGTAATGAGATCTGGTGCCCTCTTCTGGCAGGCAGGCAGACATACAGGCAGAACACTGTATACATAACAAATAAATCTTAAAAAAAAAAAAAAAGATCCTCACCACCTCCTGACAACACCACGCTGTGCTGCGGAACACTCAGGACCCAAACTCCCTAAGAAAACAACAGGGAGTGGCAGTGGCTGTGGCAGATCAGAGTGTGGATGCCCCAGTCAAGCTGCTGCTCAGCTTCTCCAGGTCTTGTCACATAGACAAGATCACCCTCCTTGGCCTGCTGTCCTAACTTTTCAATTCTCAATTCTGGATTTGTGTGTGGAGGTCAAAGGACAACTCCTGGGAGTCAATTCTAAACTGCCACCTTATGGGAGCTGGGATTCAAACTCATCAGGCCTGTATGTGAGTTTCTCTACCCACTGAACCAGCTCACTGGCCCCAAATCTGATTTTAAATTCAGCATGCTTACGTACACAGGGAGCCCAGATGCTCCTGGTAGAGCCCAGGGTCCAGGCCTGCCTGCTGGCCTGCAGCCCCTGCGATGGCACAGGAGAAACAAGATGATGGGAGAAGAGGAGCCAGTCTGACTGGCAGAGCCCACCTCCCTGAGCTGAGCATCACTGGCATCAGCAATGATCTGCTTCCTGCATTCCCAGAAGACTGTGGACAGTGTTACATGAGCAACCAGACAAGCCACATGCCCAGGTACAGCCTTGGGTTACATACCGAGGTGTAGAGCCTTGGCTCTAGTGACCTGAAGCCTTGGCAGTTTGAATGAGACCATCATGGGGACTATGTTTTCAAAATAGTGTCGAGAATGGATTAGAGGGGTGTCTTAGGTTTTTTATTGCTGTGAAGAGACACCATGACTATGGCAACTCTTATAAAGCATACATTTAATTGGGGGGAGGCTCACTTACAGTTTCAGAGGTTCAGTCCATTATCATTATGGCAGAGAGCATGTTGGCACGCAGGTAGATGTGGTGCTGGAGCTGAGAGTCCTACATCTTGCAGGCAACAGGAAGTCAGCTGGCTCACTGGCAGTATCCTGAGCATAGGAAACCTCAAAGCCTGCCCCCCAGTGACACACTTCCTCCAACAAGGCCACACCCACTCCAACAAAGCCACACCTCCCAATAATGCCACTCCCTTATGAAATTGTGGAGGTCAGTTACATTCAAACTACCACAAAGACAGAGGTAGGGCTGATGTTCCAGCTGGTGGGATGTCATGGACTGACTGTGGTACTGACCAACAGAAGTGACCACACAGCTACAGTGAACCAGAGGCCAGGGTGCAGACAACAGCCATGGAGTGGACTGGCTCCTGCTGGGTTGTACTTGGTTGAGTTTGGGGGAGGTGCCTAGGGGGGACAGAAGGGCTCTGCCTCCCACAGACAGTCATCCCTGTCCATCCAGAAATGAGTGCACAAGCAAGATCCCTGGCCAACTCACACATCCCTACTTAAAAACAACTCTTTCATACCTAGGAAGCTGCCCCGCTGCCTAGTTCAAGGCCAAGTGTCTGGGCTGTTACTGGGTGAATCCCATTCAACTATTGATGAGTTATTCCTGGCTGCTTTGTGATGCTGGAGACCAGCAAGGTGCTTTACACTCACCAAGTCACATACAGCTTTGCCCAAGAAGTCTTTCTATCCATCTAAGAATGAGAAACTGAAGGGTGGGGACCTGACTGGCCAGGATCCTACTCTAAGGTAGCATGTGGCTGTTAGGGACAGAGTGATACATTCAGGGTCCATTCTGGACCAGGTCCTGACTGATGGGAGCACTTGGCAGAGCTGTTCTGAGGATCTGTGGGGTGATAATCAGACGTGTGGTCCGGTCCAATGCATGATCACCCTCCCCTGCCTGGATTGTGGTCCAATGCACGATCCTCTCACCCCCTTTTGATCACAACAACCATCTTCCCATCTTCTGGTACCCAGTCAAGTTGCTTTGTGAACTTCAGACACTTTCCAGGGGTCAGGAGTTCCCTTCACTGCAGAATGTTCTGGTACCCAGCATTGCGTTTGCTTCCACGTGCCTGGGCCTGCCCACAGGGTCCCTTATGAATCACTAACACCAGAGAGGATTGAGAGTGGGGGCCGTAGTCAGCAGGAACCTTGCTTTTGAAAAGGCTCCACTTCGGGTCCTTTAGAGAGACCAATGCTCCCCGCTAGCACAGCTCGAGGAAGACAGCAAGGCTGCCGCTTAAACGATTAGGGACAGAAAGAGGAGCGAGCAGCAGGGCACAGAGGCTAATTGCTTGCCTCACCTGCCACAGTCTCAGCGGCTCAACCTGCACTTGACTCCAGACCGCAGACCCCAGAGGCTGTGGATGAAAGAGCGGGTGAATTCCAGGTCTTGCTTTCAGCCCACAGCTTAGACAGCTGCATGGGACAGGCCCCTTGTCTCACAAGAGAATGGGCAGTCCAGCCATCTGGTCGGGGCTCCATCAGCCATTCTTCACGTGTGCTTAAACTCAGCTCTCTGGCTTTGAAGATGATTCCTGCGGGGCCAGGGCGCTAATTTCCTGAGGGTGACTGTCAGGGTTAAAACCCTCCTTCTCCAGGTGGCTCTGCCCTGTCTGGGAACATCACCACTCAGGGACTCGGTTTCAGTTGCAGCAAGATGAGACTCCTCAGGCTTTGCACTTAATGAAGACAAAGTGGCATGGGGCAGGCAGTCGGGCCACAGGTGGCTCCACATAGTTTGGGGCTGTTATCTTCGGAGCTTTGCTAGGCATTTCATTTCCATGGGCTCTGCTGCTATTTCCATGCCTGCTCAGTCTTCCTTTCTCCACAGAACATGTCAGATTCTCAACTTCCAGCCAGGCAGTGGTGGCACACACCTTTAATCCCAGCACTCGGTAGGCAGAGGCAGGCAAATCTGTGAGTTTGAGGCCAGCCTGGTCTACAAAGCACCTTTTTTTTTTTTTCATCCATTGTTTGTTAGGGTAAAGAAATCCCACAGGTTGAGCCAGATGTGACCGCACAAGTTTTTAATCCCAACACTCAAGAGGCAGAGGCAGGCAGATATGTGAGTTCAAGGCTAGCCTCTTCTACATAAAAAGTTCCAGGCTAGCCAGGGCTGCACAACGAGACCCTGTCTCAAAACAAACAACATAGTTGGTCAATTTATAAAGAAAATAGGTTTATTTGTCTAATGCTTTTAGAGACTGAAAGCCCAAGGCACGTGGCACAGCCCTGGTGAGGCTTCCCCTGGTTATATCGTGTCATGGCAGATGCAAGAGCTTGATCATGCAGTGAGGCTGGATGCCAGCAGGCAACTGGGGTCCCGTATCACTATGTTATTCCCTTCCAAATGTGTGTCTCCAGTGACCCCCAAACCTCCCTCTCTGTAGGCTCCATTCTCTAAAGGTACCACACCACTGCCTCTTAATATTGCTACAGTGGCACCAGGACTTTGGCACTTGGAGTTCACACAGACTACATCCAAACCACAGGACACCTCTAGATCACATCCTTGTATGTGCTGCATATTTATTGTGCAACTACTGTCTGCCCAACAACAGTGAACACTCAGAGGCCATGGGCCTGTATGCAAAAATGCGTGGGCTCTGGAGACAGCCCACTCAGATCCCTGCTGGCTCTGCTTCTTCTCTGTGTTCTGTGGGCTGAGACTCAAGCCACAGCTGTAAAAAAAACTGAACAGGGTGACAGCGTCTATGTGCAGGGTGACTGTGAGTGCACACGGCAGTATGGCCGGTGCAGCCTGGTCCTTTGTAACTGCAAATAGCGTGGGCTCTGATGACACAGTCCCTGCTGTCCCCACGCCTGCTGCTGAAACAGCACTCAGGCAGCAGATCTCAGAACCCAGTCAGACAGGGCTCAGGCACATTCCTTCTGAGAAAGTGGCATTTGAGTCCTGAAGGAACACAGGCCAAGTGGGAAGGCATGTTATGAACAAAAGGATCTCTGAGGTGTGGCTAAGGTGATGGCCAGGAGTGATCAATGGGACCTGCCAGTGGGAGGCAGGGCTGGGGATGGAGGTGGGCATGGGGGGGTCGGGGGTGGGCAGGCTGGGGTCCTCCCTCGTGCAGGGAGTGAGATGTGGGGCTGTCACTCTTTGACTTGGTTTGGTTTTCTGAGGCAGGGCCCAGGATAGTGATTTTCTTGCCTTGGCCACCCAAGCACCAGAAGACATTTGGCTGATGTTGGCTTTGAACAGATCACCCGGGCTGCCCTGCGAACAGACCAGAAAGGGGAGGATTCGCTTTCTCCTACTGCAAACTGTCATGATGCATCAGGCAAATTCATGACCCTAACAGTCCCGGAAGCCAGAAGCCCAAACCCAGGTGTCACAAGCTGCCTGCCCTTTCCTACTTTCTGGACTCTGTGAGGTCATGGCTCCCAGCTGTGCGACTCCAACCACAGCGGCTGTAGTCACGCCCTACCTCTGACTCAAAACTTTCTCCCTCTTATGAAGTCCCTGGTGAAGTCCAGGAAGTCCGTGTTGAACAAATTCCAGGACAGAGGGAGGGAGGCAATTTGCAAAGCAGGATGAGCAAACTGTATAGTTTAAAAATTTAAAAATCCCAGCACTTGGGGGGCTGGAGAGATGGCTCAGAGGTTAAGAGCACTGAATGCTCTTCCACAGGTCCCGAGTTCAATTCCCAGCACCTACATGGTGGCTCACAACCACCTGCAATGAGATCTGGCGCCCTCTTCTGTATACATAATAAATAAATAAATCTTTTTTTAAAAATGCTGGAAGAGATCAGCTGGAAATTAATGACTCTGACAGAAGGCAAGCCTGTGGCCTGGCATTATTAGTGGCCCTTTGCACCCACACTGATCTCTTCTGTTAAAAAAAAAAAATCCCAGCACTTGGGAGCAGAGACAGGCGGATCTCTGTGAGTTCCAGGCCAGCCAGGGTTACACAGAGAAACCCTGTCTCAAAAAAAAACAAAACAAACAAAACAAAACAAACAAAACAAAACAAATCAAATATATATATATATATATATATATATATATATATATATATATATATATATAGAGAGAGAGAGAGAGAGAGAGAGAGAGAGAGAGAGAGAGAGAAGTGCTAGAGAGGTAGATCAGCTTGGGCTAAGAGCACTTACTGCCCTTGCTGGGGGCCTGAGTTCTGTTCCCAGCACCCACATCGGGTAGCTTACAAACACCCGTAACTCAAGCTGTAGAGGTTCCAATGTTCTCTGGCCTTCGTAGGCACCTGTGCCCATTTGTGCATACCTGTACACAGGTACACATACATACACATACTAAAACAAAAAATCTTTTTTTAAAAAACCCATTTCCAGAGGGGGTCCTCCCTGATTCACCTTTCTCTTTGAGACAGAGGTTCACCATGTAGCTCAGGCTGGCCTTGAACTTATAATATTTTTGCCTCCTCAGTCTTAGGATTACCACCAACTAGAAGTATGTTTCTTTTACTTTGAAAATCAGAGTAAAGAATCCATTCTTGGCCAGTAAAGTGGCTTAGCAGATAAAGTGCTGCCCCAAGAGCCTGAGCCTGATCCCCAGAACTCACGTAAAGGTAGAAGGAGAGAATGGACTCCACAAAATTATTCCCAAAGTACACCAGGCACATGTGTGCCCACAGCACACATCATGGACATGCAGTAATAATAATAAATTGAAACATTTTTAGGTAGGGTGGTGGTGGTGCACACCTTTATTCCCAGCACTCAGGAGGCAGAGGCAGGCAGATCTCTGTGAGTCTGAGGCCAGCCTGGGCTACAGAGTGAGTTCCAGGACAGCCAGAGCTATATAATAGAGAGACACTGTCTGAAAACAAAATAAATGGAATACCCAGGATGGACCTTCTGATAAGAAAACATTGGAGTAAAGATGTGAAAGGGGGAGACATTCAGCAGGCAGTTCTCTAGGGAAGGGCATCCTAGTCAAGGGGCAGCTGGGACAAGGTCCTGAGGCAGGAGTGTGCCAGGCTCATGGGGCTAATGTCAGGGAAGCCGGTGACTAGACTCCAGTGACAGGGAAGAGTTACAGAATTTTACTATGTATTCAGGGTGTTAATTCTGTTTTTGATTTTATATATATCTGACCAAGTTCTTCCGACTGCAGCTTGTGTCTCCCACTCTGTGGGTGGTGTCTTGGGGAGTTCCGGTTTAAATGCTGTGGTCAGTCTTTCAGGCATTCTTTTCCTACTCTGAGGTCTTAAAAACATTTTCTAACATTATCTGTAAATGTTCAGTAGGCTTATTCTGCACAGGTTCTATTTAATCAGCCCTGATGTGTTTGTGAGTGGTATGAGGTAGGGACCTGTTTTCATTTGGTTCGAGTCTTATGGAGACTTCTAGTCACATGATTCTGAAGTAACCATTCTCAGAGGCTTAGTGGGGCTGGGCTGGGCTGGTTCTTGGATGTGAGAATCATTTATAGAAAATCCACACTTTCCCCACTGACCTTCAAAAACATACCCGTCTCAGATTCTGGGTACTCTTTTCTGTTTCACTGGTCTATCTGCCCTGGCATCACACTGTGACATTCATTACCTGCACTTTTGTCTCATAGGGATCTCCCCACATCACTTATTAAGAATATCTTGTGTTGTGGAATATCTGTTTAACTAGGCAAAGATGTGTTACATTTGTTTATGCTGCAGAATATTGCTTTAACTGTGTAAAGGTGTGTTTAATTATGTAAAGATGTGTTGCATTTGTTTTACCTTGCCTGCCTAAGGCACCTGATTGGTCTAATAAAGAGCTGAACATCCAATAGCTAGGCAGAGAAAGGATAGGCAGGCCTGGTGGGCAGAGAGAATAAGTAGGAGGAGAAATGTAGGCTAAAGAGGAGACGAGAACAAGGAAGACACAGGAGCTAGAAGCCAGGTAACTGCCAGTCACCCAGACATAGAGATAGCAAGAAAGTAAGAAAAGGTAAGAAGCCCTGAGGCAAAATGTAGATAAAGAGAAACAGGTTAAGTTAATAGAGTTGGCTAGAAAGGAACCTAAACTAAGCAGAGCATTCATAACTAATAAGGAGTCTCCATGTCATGATTTGGGAGCTGGTTGGTGGCTCAAAAGAAAAAGCCTGGTGTAGGCAGAAGTTTTCCTGTGTCCTGCCTGGTCCCACAGCCACTCAGACCCAAGTAAACACACAGAGGCTTTTATTAATTATAAACTGTATGGCCATGCTATGGCTCAAGCTTCTTGCTAGCTAGCTCTTATAACTAAATTCAGCCTACTTCTATTAATCTATATGTTGCTGTGTATTCCGTGGCTTTACCTATGTGTCATTACATGCTTCTCCCTGAATGGCATGGGATAGTGTCTCTCTCCCCTCTGCCCTTCTTTTTCCTGTCTCTCTCTTCAATTTCCTGCCTAGCTATAACCTGACTTGCCTTAGGCCAAACCCACCTGCCTCTGCCTCTTCAGTGCTGGGATTAAAGGTGTGTGCCACCACTGGCTACCTGGACAGTCATCCAAAGTTCCTCTGTAACATTGGGGTATCCATCTTCAGCCAATAGGTCTAGAGTTTTTTAGTCACTTCTCCCTGTGTTCTGTAGAATATTTGACAGTCTCCTTTATGAAGCAGGAAACTGAAGGAGCATTTTGCCTTGTTTTGGCAAATTCAGTGGTCGTTTTTCCATGGGTCCTGCATGTCCAGTTGATACAACATTTTGTCAAGCAGTCCAGGCAAGGGCAATTTCTTGCCCAAATGGCCATTCTGCCAAGAAGATAAACTCCATATGGAGTGTCTTTGATGCCCATCTTCCTCTTTGAAGTAAATTGGTTCTGCCAGGAGCAGATATGTCTCGTTGTCCAGGAAAGTCTAAGTTTTTAAAACATTTAAAATGTCATATTCTGTAGGTCTTTAAAGTGTTTGAAGATTACCTATCTATCTGAAATATATCTTTGTATACCTAAAAAACAACTAATATGATTATAAGTTTGATTATCATAGATGATTAACTATTAATCTGTATTTCTTAATTATATAATAAAATTTTTTTTTTTTTTTTTTTTTTTGGTTTTTCGAGACAGGGTTTCTCTGTGTAGCTTTGTGCCGTTCCTGGAGCTCACTTGGTAGCCCAGGCTGGCCTCGAACTCACAGAGATCCGCCTGGCTCTGCCTCCCGAGTGCTGGGATTAAAGGCGTGCGCCACCAACACCCGGCTTAATTATATAATAAAATTTAAATGAGTTACATAAACATAAAACCTTAAACAAGAGTAGAAATATATATACAGTATAACAAAATTAATTTAAATTTGTAATAAACTAAAATCTAAAACAATATAAAACTTTTAAACAAGTTGTTGCCCTTTAAAAGTAGGTTCAATAATCTACTCTTTTATTCTATCATATCTATATTATCCTCTTTTCTTTTTTAGAAAGAGATTGTATTTATAATCAACCCCTTTTAAATAAAAATAAACATTTATAAACAATATTTAGGGAATTTGGGAGTAGCTTCTCATACTACTTCCTGCTGGTTGGGAGTGCTGGTAATCTTATGAGGATGCTGAGAAAATTAAGAATTATGGTCAAGTCCTGACTGGAGTAGTCTGTGAGGCTGCATTGTCTCAGTCAGTTGCTCTGAAGCTGTTTTGGATGTTGGATCATCTGGGCCATGGCTGTCACTGGAGACCTTTCAGGGGTTCTTGGTTGATCAAACCATATTAGCTTGGAAGCAATCCATAGGTTCTCATCTTCTGTGGAAACAAAAGCAGAACCTCTTTTCCAAAGCAACGTATCCTTAGACATAAATTTTGAAGTCAAGATACCTTTAAAAAATATATATATAGGCTTAACTCAGCAGCCTTTACAATCAAATGTCTTTCTGTAGTTAAAAATCCCAAAGACAATATATTCCAGACTCTATGTGTGATTTCCATCTTTATGTGACTTATTTTTTATATTACTTTTACTGTCTCTTTAAGAGATTTTATTTTTTTAAAACTAATTCTTTATATAACTGTCTATATTCACTTTCCTCTCTCTTATAAGCCTACATACATGTTTACATACACTGTAAACTGTTTAGGGTTTATTCCACCTGAATCTGACTTATTGTGAATCTATTGCTTTAAACTACAGTGCCTAGTACTGAAGCAGCAGCTTTGACTCCCAATTCTGTCCACCTCAGCTTCCCAACATGGCTGAGGTAATTCACCACCAGCTCTGGGAGCCATGCTCTCTGCCAACTCTGGGAGGCAGTGGGTCCATGCCTCCATCCAGCAGCCTGTAGCACAGAAATCCTTCCTTCCTTCCTTCCTTCCTTCCTTCCTTCCTTTCTTTTTTATTTTTTTCTGTACTAGCAAAAGCTAAATCCACCATGCAGTGTGTTGTGCAGCTTGGAGACACCACGGTGTTCTGCTGTGAGAATCCACCATACTGCTTAGCTCCTGGTGGCTGGCAGTCAGCTCCATCTCATAGGCAGCTGTTGGGAGACGAGTCTCTATGCTACTGCTAGCATGAGACTGTGAGACTAGAAAGCCTAGTGTGGCTCTGTTTCTGTGTGTTCAGAATCTTTAAGCTTTTTTATGTCTATGTGGGTCAATGCCCAATGGCAAACACCAAATGTAGTTGGAAGTTTTCCTGTGTCCTGCCCAGTCCCACAGCTGCTCAGACCCAAGTAAACACACAGAAGCTTATATTAATTATAAACTGTATGGCCATGCTATGGCTCAAGCTTCTTGCTAGCTAGCTGTTATAACTAAACCCAGCCCACTTCTATTAATCTATATGTTGCCACGTATTCTGTGGCATTACCTATGTGCCATTACATGCTCTTCCCTGGATGGTGGGATGGCGTCTCTCTCTCTCCCCTCTGCCTTTTTTCTTCCTGTCTCTCTCTTCAATTTCCTGCCTAGCTATAAGCTGACTTGCCATAGGCCAAATGGCTTTATTTATCTACCAATCAGAGCAACACATATTCACAGTGTACAGAAAGACATCCCACGGCAGCCTGGTACAATTTTGGCTAGTCTTAGACTTGTATACTTCCTCTGAATTGTCCTAAAAATTTCAAATCTCTTCTTTGCTCGTATTTTATGTATCCAAGTGTTTCGCCTGCATGTTTGCCTGTGTAACACCTGAGTGCATTCCTCCCCTCCCCCACCCAAAGGCTGGGAGAAGGCATCACTGGAACTGGAGTTACAAACAGTTGTGAGCCTCCATGTAGGTGCTGGAAACCAAACCCAGGTCTTCTGCAAGGGCAGTCAGTGCCCTAACCGTCGTCCAGCCTCCTCTCTCGAGTCTAAACTTCTGAAGTTACAGAAAGTATGCTGACATCATGAGTACTTTGGGATTACCAGGGATCCGCAGCCATCATAATGCACCAAGTGTTCATGTATTACAAACTTTGCATCTCTCCAAAGGCTTTTGTAGGTGCTTGTACTAGTCAGAAAACTGGATGATGGGAAGGAGTCATATAGTCACCAGTGAGGCCAGATAAGGTGACACTTGTCATGTTTGATGGCTTTGGGAGAAAATGGGGAAAAATTATTTTATGAATTGGGAGTGTGCACTATCTGCATGCAGTCTATGTATTGCCTGAGAAGACCAAACAAGGGCATCATCCACTGAAACTGAAGTGACAGGTAGCTATGAACCATGTGGGTGCTGGGAACTGAACCTGGATCCTGTGCAAGAACACCAAGTGCTCTTAACCACCAAACCATCTCTCCAGCTCCAAGCTCTTCAATTGCAAGGAGGTGTCTACAGTAAGACCACCAGGAGCCAAGTTTCCCATGTGAGGTTGGGCAAGGCTTCCAAGGGCCTCCCTGGCAACGAGAGCCTCCCTTCACCCCACTACCGGTGTAGAAACTCCCTAACAGTAGGAGCAGCAGAGCCAACCTGCGCCAGGTGTGGTTCTCACCAAGTTGGAGTTCAGTCAGGCCTAGCTGGAGGCTGGCTGGTGTGCCAGGAAGCAAAGGGCTTGTCATGTCAGCCCTCGGCTTAGCTACTTCCTGAATGCAGGGCCAGGGCCAGAGACAAGACCTTTGAAATCCTTACTTTCTTCCACTGTACATGAAGCCACAAGGAGTGAGTGGCCTTGCAACACCGATACAGTGCGCCCCCACGGGCTGGGTCTCCCTCCTCTTCCTCCAGGGTGCCAAGGCGCAGTGGATCTGGGCAAAGATAATGTCTCTGATGCGGGAGGTGGGCTGCACAGACCACAGGGCCAGCTTTGTCTTCTGGGTCAAGGCAAGTGGGTCCCTTCCATTCTCCCTCTCTCTCTCTCTCTCTCTCTCTCTCTCTCTCTCTCTCTCTCTCTCTCTCTCTCTCTCTCTCTCCAGGATGTCATTGTGAAGCCATGAGACTCCCTAGGGTCCTGAGGGCTACCAGGCTGTGTCTCTGACCTGGAGCCCACCTCCAGGGTACCTGGTCATCAACCTGGCCTAGGGATCCATTGTGAAGCTGAGCAGGCAGGAACTCCAGGGCAGTGTGTGTCTTCTGGAGAGATGGAGGACTGCTGAGGAGTGCCTATGGAGCTGGTTCTCCTGGAACCTTCTGGATTTCAAACCTGAGTGGCCTTAGGCAGTGATGTCTTTAATTTGTCTGGGTGTCAATTTCCTCCTTGGAAGATGACAACAGAGATGTACAGTTAGCACCACCACCCCACCCCACCCCCAGCCTGTACCAGAGGATGTAAGGCCAGGGAGCAGGGGCAGAGCTTGGGGGCATTGTGCTAGCTCTGGGTTACCAGCTTGTGAGGTCTCTTGACAGCTCACAAGACTCTGGGGACAAACTCTCCCTTGAAAAGCAGCGGAAGGGAGCAAGATGGTTAGGCTGCCAGTCCAGCAATCTGGGAGCCTAAGCATCATGCCCTCCCCTTGAGATGCTTCCCAGGTGTGTAGGAGCCCAAGAGGAAATTTCCCACCAAGTGGGAGCTAATCTCATCACTGTTGTTTAACTGACTAAACGACTTTTTTGGTGTTTGCATTTTACCAGCCCTGAGCAGTGCATGAACGAGTGCCAGACTCCTGGGCCCTGGAGCTGGGCTGCTGGGATTTGGAACCAAGCTCTAGCTGTGTGCCCTTGGGCAAGTCCCTGCTCCTTCTCGGGAGGGAGTAAGATGACTTTCACCTGTTTCCCCAGCACTACGAAGAGGGCTAATAGTCTTCTCTGTGACTAAATGACATTAGGTCACAGGCTCCTTTCTCCGGGAGCCCAGTCTACAAGACATGGGGACCATGGGCTGCTGTCTCCAGTCAAGACCTGCTGGGGGTGAGGAGAGTTTGGGGAGAAATACTTTGGAAAGCAGGGAAGGGTGTGCTCTTGTAGACCCAAGGGGCCACATGTGGGTGCTTCTTGGGTCTGGGACTGATGGACCCCTTTCTTTGTCTAAATACTGGTATTCAGATACACAACCAGGTGTCGGCTTCTGGAGCAATTGAAGCAGAAAGAGAAGCAGGGTCAGGAGGGCAAGGCCCAGGACCTGAGCTGCACCCTGGAACCCAGGGTTCCACATGTGTGTGGTGACATCTGCATGGCCGCACTCAAACAACATCACAAGCAAACATACAAAACAATAATGATAATGTTAATAAAGAGGTGGGGCTATTCTAATTAAGACAGAGGGTGTTCCCATCTGGCCAAACCTTGGGACTGGTGTGCAGGGGAGCAGTGGCCTGGTTTCACCTGCTGGAGCCCAATTCCAGGAGCTCACCTCCTCCACTGCCACTGTTTTTCTCAGAATGTTTTTAAACTGTGCACAGTCTGTTTGAGTGTGTGTGTGTGTGTGTGTGTGTGTGTGTGTGTGTGTGTGTGTGTGTCACAAGATGGATGGCATTCCGGAGCCTCCCCATGCCTGAGCTCTGTCTCTTCACAGGCCCCTCCTGCTTCCCAGGTTTTCTGTCCTGGTTAAATTTTCTTATCCTGCTCACACAACAATTGAGAAACAAGACAACTAATGCCTACTTGAATGTGGGGGGTGTGTACGGTATGTGAGTTTGGCACACTCCTGACGCAGGAGTGCCTTGAAGCTGAGACTGAAAACCCAGTGCTTCTCCACTGGGCTCAGAAAACTGGTTTGCTGGCCAGTGAGAGTAAGAAGCCTGCTGGCGAGGCCTGGGATTCGCTTGTGCTAGGTTTGTGAGCCTCAGGAACCGCCCAGCTGTATCTTTACTAGATAACAGCCCCTCAAGCTCCGAATCAGGGCTCTGGGCCATTTGCAGTTTCTCCTTTAGAGAAGATGTGACCTTGACCATTGAACGCAAGGGAAAACGGGTTAGGCTGCAGAACGTCTAGGAAGCGTTCTTGCCTGCACTCCCACCCCAGAGTCTGGTTTTGGACAACTCTGTCTTTGGCGTCAGCTAGCCACAGGTCTCTTGAGCTCCTGGTGGTTTGCATATGCCTTTAACCCCTGCAAGCAGGTGGGTCTTTGAGTTCGAGGCTAGCTGGTTTATGAAGAGGTTCCCGGACAGCCAGGGCTACTCAGAGAAACCCTGTCTCCAAAAACAAACAAACAAAAAGGTGTCCTTCTGCCGACTCCTGAAAGAGGAGTTGCAAAGGAGAAGACGTCCTGGAAAACTCCCCAGGGCTGGGGATGTGGCTCCGCAGCACAGCTTGCCCAGTGTGTGAAGGGCTCTGGGTACCGCCTCTGGCAGTGCGGGGTGGGGGTGGGGAAAGCAGGGGTGATATATAATGTTAAATGAAAAAAAAATCTTGTTCCGAAGTTATTGCGCATAAATATAAGATGAAAGAGACCGCAGAGGTCGGAGGCTCTGCAGGAACCAGAGGCAAAACCTAATCTTTGTAAAAGTGAGAATGTGGGTGATTTCTGAAGGATTTTCCAGGCTGTGTGTTAGACTGTGTGTTAGGCCCCCCGGGCTGATCAGTGGCGAGTGCTGCCCTACCTGAGCTGGCACAAGCCTCAGCGCATTCCTTTTGAGAGATGGAACCGCACTACCTAGCACGCAGCAGCAGGTGTATGTGCACATGGCAGGTGTGTCCAGCTTTTGACACTGTGACAGAAGGTTGTCACCTACAAAGTTCACACTTGATAGCCTCACTGACGAGTTACAAAGAGAATAGGAAAAGCAATCATGGGTCAAGTCAATTTAGTTGGTGGGATCCACAACTGTATCCTGGAGTGCGAGCAGTGGCCGCTGAAGTTTGGATTAGTTTAGACCCAGGAAATGGAATGCTGAGCAGAATACATCCACCTGTCTACAGGCTGTGATGGCCTGTCTCGGGTGTGGGAGAAGGCACACACTCTGTGTACCCTTTTTTCTTCACCCAGCCCAGAGCCCTGCCATGGGCAACTGTCTGCTTGCAATTGCATCGCATTCTCTAGGACCCTAAGAGGCAGCGTGTACAGTCGTCCCCTCCACTATGGGGTTAGAAGGCGAGACTGGCAAGCAAGCCACTTGGTTTCCACAGCTGCAAAGTGCTGGTTCCTGACCCAACCTCTCTAGGCTGGGAATCAAGGGCTCACTGCAGGGTTCTGGTCCTAAACTCCACAAGCAAGGTTGAGACTGCAAATAGGGGCGCTGGGCTTGGCCTTTAGCCAAAAAGCCACTGCTCCAGAGCAGTGAGAGGACAAAGCCAGGACCCCATCCTGATTTCGAAGATGAGGTTAGTTATCTGGCCCTTAGCGCTGGGGACAGAGAAGCTGAAGTCTGAGCCCTGGCATAAAAAGTTGAGGCGCAGTGGGTAAGCCCCGCAGCTGTCAGCTTTCACCCCATTTCACCAAACCTGTTTTCTCGCCTGGAAAGAGCAGCAGAGCGGTTACATTGGTCAATCACAGTTGTGTTAACTACAGTAAAAACAGCGGCATTCTGAGGGAAGGTGCCGACCAGGTTGTAGGGTTTCCCCCTGGAGGCACCACACTCACAGCCATCTCCCACCGTTTTGGGTTCGCTCTCTGTGCTCAGCTTTGCTGGGAAGCTCTTGAAGCTGACAGGGGACCCCCAGGGGCTTCCATGAGGAGTAGAGTCAAGGGGAACCTAGACAAGGGTCCTTGGCTCTTTCATCTGTAAAACGGGCTGTGACGTTTTCCTCGATGTCCAGCAACAGTGCTGGTCGCGATTAGAGTTTAAGGATGAGGTTGTGCTCCCTAGGCGCCCTCCCGCTCTGAAGGGAGAAGAAACTGACCGGTTAAGCTACATCTATTTGCTCACAGGCAAGTTATAAAACCCATCGCGCCCTCCGCAGCTAACCTTGAAAACAGGTTGCCCTCAGAAAATGCCTAGCGAGGGGTTCTGGGTGTGTTAACTTTCATCGGTAGAGGATCTATGAATTTGTCCAGTGAAAGCCTACGCCTGAGACCTGGAGGCGATCTCTGCGCTAGGAAATCCTAAAAGAAGCACGCGTGGGGCGTCAGCGCACTCATTTTAATGGGAAGAGGGTTCTCATTTCTTACAGCAACAGGTAAAAACATAAATACGGGTGGGTGGGAGGCGGCAAGGCAGCCAGGGCCCGGGCGCCGGGCCCAGGCTCCGGGATTCTAGGCCCGCGCACCCGGGCTCTGGGTCCCAGTGTGGAATCCGTCGGGGGTGCCTGTGGCCCTGAAAGAGCACTCCCGGGGCCCGAGACACCAGGCTGCGTCAGCGCACCGGGGAACAAAGGGGATGGAGCGGAGAAAGTTCCCAGGCCAGCACCGGGGTGCTTGTGAAATCCGAGGGACAGGTCATAGTTGGGAGGAGCCCTTCCTTCCCCGGAGCCGTCGCCCTTCTAAAAGTGGGAGTAGGTCCGGGGCGCCCCAGGCAGGTCCCTTTCCTACCAGGCTCGGATGCCATGCAGCGTGGACACGCCCGAATTGCCCTGCGCCATCCCGGGACTCTGCACGGCGTTCAAGTCCCCAACGCTGAAGTTCACGAAGTTGCCGTTGGCGGTGGGGGCGGGCTGCGCGGCGGGTGGCGCGGCGGGGTAGGCGGCACAGCTGTAGCCCGGGCTGCAGGCCGCGCCTCCGTAGCCGGGGTAGGGGTAGGCGTTGTAGCCGTAGGCGTTGAGGCCTACACCGTATGCGGGCGCGTAGGCCGCCGAGTCCCCGAGGCAGGGCTTCCCGTCGCGCACCAGCACGGGCACCGCGATCCTGCGCGCCGGCGGCGGCGGCGGCCCCAGCAGCTCCAGAGTCTGGTCCTGCCGCTGCCGCTTGCACTTGTAGCGCCGGTTCTGGAACCAGATCTTGACCTGCGTGGACGTGAGCTTCAGCACGCTGGCCAGCTGGTCGCGCTCGGGCGCGGACAGGTACCGCTGTTGCTTGAAGCGCCGCTCCAGCTCGTAGACTTGCGCCTGCGAGAAGAGCACGCGTGGCTTCCGCCGCCGCCGCGCGCGTGGTCGCTCGGCGCCGTCCGTCTCGGCCTTGTCCAGCTCCACCGCCTTCTGCAGCGCGCACAGCTCTGAAGGGGAGGGGAGGCAGAGAGATAGTCGGTTTGAGCCGCCAGCCAGGAGCTCAGGGCTCTGATGGGGATGCCACCCTGTCCTGCGTGGGGCGCCCAGCTTGGTTTCGGCTCACCGCGGAGTGCGCGGGGTTCGTACGGTTCGATGTTGGCGCAATTGCGCATCTGGAGAAAGCCTAAGTGTCGTAGACACCCTACAAGCTGCAGGACAAAACGAAACAAGAGAAATCTTGCCCCTTCCCCCGCCCCGGGTAGTTGGCGTTCTAAAGGCAGTCTGTGACTTAGCTTTTCTGGATGCAAAGAAAATACAATCATAACGATGCTCGGGGATGAATGACATCAGGGACACTTAGGTTTGACTCTCGGTGGTCAGCTTGTCTTTAACCAAACCATTAAAGATCTAGAAGACCCAAAGGTGTGAGTTTGGAGGTTCCCAGTGGGGCTGCCAGCTGCTGTTTGTGCGACTTCCTGACCTCCCAGTAACCGTGGCGGGGACTGAGGCAGAGGCCTCTACACAGGTCCTGTAGGATCCGAGTCGGTGGCAGTCCATGCTAGTGCTCCTCAGATGTTCCCGGACCTTCTCTCTGCCCCTAGAAAAACCTACGAATGCTTTGCTAGCTCAGGGAAGCCATTGGGCGCCTCTGCCTTTTGCCCCAAGTGCCGCTGCCCTCTGCAAGCAGGCTAGACACTCTCCCCTGCTTTAAAACTTTTTGTATACAGCCACCTTTGGGAATCTTCTCCCCGCTCCCCAGCGTCTTCGTTCCTTACATGTTTTCTAATATTTCCCGGAAGAGAATTTCTGCCGGGCCCTGCCTGGAAATTGTGCTGGAAAAAACAAAGCCACATCCAACTCCTGAGGTCTCCAGCATCGCATCTCAAAACCACGACCCTGTTCCCAGACTCCGTTTCTGGCACAAAGGGGCACCGCAAGGCCCAGGACCTGCGGGCTAAACTTTCTGTTTAGCAATTCTCAATCTCAAAATACCCGTAAGTCCAAAGGAGATTTTTAACCCTCCGATACGAAGAATTGTTCTACCGCAAATTGTTAGATAGCTTAACTTGGTAACAGATCCAAGAGCAAGGCCCAAACCTACTGGGGCTCTGTAGGCCAAAAACATTTTTAAGTCTCCCTCTCTCTGTGTTTTTCCTAACCCCCTAACTCCGGCGTTTCCTCTAAACTTGGCTGTGGAGCCAGAAGATAGGGACAGCCTGGACTCTTAGACTCCAAATTCCCCGCGCCCAGCCTTCAGCCCAGATGTGCTTCTGCCAGGCCAGGGTTTCTTGGCCCAGGGAGCTGGGCATGAAAGCGATTCCAGAGAGGAAGGACTTGGGTTCTCCTTACCTTTCTTATCTGCTCGAGGGTCCTTGGCCGGGTCAGGGTCGCCGTAAGCACGAGGATAAAAGGTGGGGGCGGCTGGGAAGGCAGGAGCGCACTTGGGGGGCGAAGGCGCGGGGCCCAGCTCCGCGCGCAGCTCTGCTAGGCCGGGCGCTGCGGCCTCGGGCCCCGAGTAGGCCTCGGGCTTGAAGGCGGCCAGCATGCAGGAGGCGGGCGCCAGGGTGGCCTCGAGGCGCGCGGACAGGTCCCCAGCGGCCAGGCTGCGCTGCTGCTGCTCCAGGTTCAGGATGTCTTTGACTGAGAAGGGCGTGGGTGTGAGCGCAGGGCTGGGGAACATGGTGGCGGCGCCGGTCTCACAGCGCCAGGTGGGCGGCAGAGAGTGGCGCTGCCCACCCCCGGGGACAGCCTCCCCGCATGGTGCCCGCCGCCCGCCCGCGCACCCGCCTCTCTGCCCTGGATGTGGCGGGGCAGCAGGTAGCGCGGAGCACCAGGGGCAGAAGAGGCGGGAGCAGGACGGAGCAGGGGGACTCAGCCTGCCATTGGGCCAGGGGCCTCGATGACAGGAGCGACGGGCAGTTCTGCGTCACCTAATATAGACATAGGGTTGGGGAAAAAAATCCTGCCCAGCTTTTTAAAGGGGCCGTGACACATTTGGAAGAGTCTCTGGCCCCTGCAGGAGATTGCTGCTCATTAGCCTGAAAAGCCCAGCGAGACTCACTCAAAGAAAATACCCTACTCTTTTGAGCTGGGTCTAAGCGCAGGGTTGGGTGGGTCTGAGGTTTGAAAAATATTCCTCTGCACCCATCACCGAGTGGGCTAGTGAAGATGGGGTGGGAAGCCAGGAGAGGGGGGTGATTGACGGGGATCAAGACTGTTACTAAAATGCGGATTACTGAAGTCTGACGGAGCATAGGAAGAGAAGCTAGCTCCAAGGAGACAGTTGTCCTGGGATGAAGATAGCAGACCAGTTTAGGAATTTGGGGGTGGGGGTATTTAATTTGACCTGCAGGACCAATCTCAACCCAGGAGTCCAGGCAGGCCCTAAGGGGTTCTGAGCAAGTCGGGCTGAATGGAAAGGTGAAGTGGCTCTTGCGGGTGGGAGTGGCCACCTGAAGTAGACCGCCTTGGGTAAGCGCCTCTCCAGGGAGAACCATTCACCAGGGAACTGACTCTTCAGCAAGGGAGCCAACCCAGGTTCGGCTCAGCTCCCAGAAGGGCTGTCTTCTGATGTCTGTCCCTCTTCTCCAGCAGCTTCCTTTCCCATTCCTCCTGGGCCACCAACAAGATCCCCGGACCTTTTCTAGCTCCAGGCCCCTGGGGGCCCACCAAGGCTTCCACTCCACAGCGCAGGTGGAGGGGCATTTTCAGTCCCACGGTGCTTCTGTCTGAAAACTGTCAGGGCTTAAGGAGTCCAAGTCTTGTCCTAAGAGAACAGCTTGGATCTAAGGAACACTGGGGTCTTCCCAGACCCCTGCACACAGCAGACTGGATCTTCATGCAGCTATAATCTCAGCAAGAGAAGGCACAGGGTCTCCAGGCAAACGCTACCCCATCAAAAGTATGGGGAGGCTTGGTACTGTAGAAGCTTGGGCAGGGAAGGTGAAGGATGTGGAGGGCTAGTTGGCCACCCCAGAAGATGCTCTTAGAATAGAAAAGGTAGTGGGGGGTGTAGGGTCAAAGGTTAGCTAAACAAGCCACTCCCAAGTCATGAGCCCAAAGCCCAGAGGGGTAAAATTGTGTCAGTACAGAATGGAAACTGTCCTCCCTGCAGGACAGTGAACCGGTGGAGAGCAGGACACCATCTGGGCGGTACCAAAGCCAGCATAGGCCTGATTTCCCCTGCCTTTCATCAGACCCAAACGCCCAGGCCTTGGGCCTTCAGCTGAGGGGAAAGGAGGGCCCAGCTCCAGGCAGACTGTGAAGCAGGCGGCCCAGGAAACCCAATTCCAGGCTCCAGCCTTTAGCGCCAGACTGAGCAGTCATCATGAGATCTCAACCCAAGGGCTGCATAGTTTTCAGAAACTGCTAGCTCCAACTTCAGAGGAAGCCTTTCCAAAGATGTGGGGGCCCCAAAACCACCAACTTCTGTCCCCCCACCCCCCACCCCAGTTCTCCTTGGTCAATCTGCAACTTTGCTGGGGTTTTTTGTTTTGTGTTTTCATCTTGCTGCGGGGCACTGGTCACTTTACAGTTACTGCCCTGAGAAACCTAGCTGGGGACCCTCTTTGCTTTTGGTTTTTGTGGGTTAGATGGGATGCCTATCACCCAGGCGGTGATGTCTGGCAAACGAGCCACATCCGATTCAATTAAATGTCTTGCTGAAAACAGCTTCGGGCGAGGGTCCTGGGAGCCCTGTTAAGTGAATCGGCTGGCCCTGCGGATCGCGATGACAGTTTGAAAGATTAGTGCGAGCCGACGCCTGAAATATTACCATTTAATGGGGGGGGGGGTGTTACACATCGGGGCTGCATCCGGGGATCCCTGTTTTAAGTTTCTTTTCTTTTTTTTAAAGATAGTTCTGAAGAAGAGGGGCATTTCCTTTGCAAATCAAGATGGTGAGGATTTGTCACCTATTTTTGGATATAAGGGCTCCTAGAGCTGACAGATCTGTGGGTCATGTGTCAAGAAAAAGGAAGAAAACCCTTCTAATTTGAACAAAATTAGTGACTTTCCCACCCCCTACAACCTTGGTGAAAAGACTCTGGCCTTTCTCTCTGGAGAGGAAGTGGAACAGAGTGAGATAAATAGACAAAATAGAATTGGGGTGACCCGTGGGGGTTTCCACAGAGAGCTGTCCAGAGCACTTTCCAAACTTGGCTTCAGTCCTGGCTGTCTTCAAGCCAGTACCAAAGGAATATATGTATGTATATTAATATATATAAAATGTTATATATATATATATTAGAAGTTACAATGGTTGGGACCCTAGGGGCGCATCTTTCTCCCCAAGGGCGGCTGGCTCAACCTAGTCGCTGTGAAGCACTTGGCCAAACACACAATTTTCAGCAGAGAGGGGCAGAGACAAAAAGGAGCCTGGAGGAGACAGCGGAAAAATCTGCGGGGCTATTTCTTTGCCTTTTAAAGACTTGGTGCTTTAGGATTAGTCAAATTCCGGGGTAACTCCAGCGCATTCTGCATAAATAAATTATTATTGATTGAAAAGCGATCGGCCAGCCCAAGCTGCGCCCCCCCTCTTCCCTGCATTCAGCAGCGCCGGCCGCGAAAGGTATATATGATTAATTGAAAGATAAGCTGCAACTATCACCCGGAATGTCATTAATGCGCCGGGGAGACGTCCATTGGAGACAGGCGGCGTTATCCGTGGCTTTATCTTCAACAACGCCTCGCTCTCTTGGCCCGCGCCGGAGAAACAGATGGGGGTTTCTGTCTGGGACGCTCGCCCCGTGTTTATATTTTGGGAAGAATCGCAACTCTAGGGAGTCCCCGGCGGGCCCCCTGATAAATGAACATTAGCACTTTTTCGGACTACTGTATCAACAAAGGGGCCGCGGCGCAGCAATAATTGGCGAGAAAGCAAACAGAGGGCCGGGCCGAGAGCGCGACTCTGCTCTTCGTCCGGCTGATGGATGAGCAGCGGCCGCCTCCCGGCCTGGCCGGGGCTTCCTTCCCGCAGGTCGCGCAGGCCCGCCGGGCTCTGCATCGAGGGAAGCCCCGGGCAGCAAGTACCCAGCCCTCCCTGCTGCTGTAGCCAGCACCCGCAGAGGTGCATCGCGGGTCCTCTTACCAGACTACCTGGCTAAGAGAATGAGGTCACAGGAGGGAGTGACGTGCTCCAGGCTACTTAGACTAGAAGCGTCGATGGCCATTGGGGTTACTTCGCTGACTCTAGAGCTGGGCATGTTTTCCTGTTTGTCAATGGGGAAAAAATTAAATAAATAAAATAAAAAAATAAATAAATAAAAGTCGCCTGCTCACACTGCCACACTGTCCTATAGAAGGAGAATGCACAAAGTTGAGAGAGAGAGAGAGAGAGGATTTGAGGTGTAACTACGTCCTTTTCTCCTCTCTGCCTTATTGAGATTTAATTCACTCACCATACACCACAATCAGTTTGGGAACATTTTCATCACCCTCTAAAGAAACCTGCAACCTTCCTCCTCCCCCCTTCTCTCCCCAGCCACCACTAATCTACTTTGCCCCTCTAAGGATCTGCCTCTCCTGAGTGGTTCATACAAACAAAATCATATAATATGTGACCTCTTCTGTCTGGTACCTCTCACTTGGCAGAATGTTACCCAGGTTCCTCCACTCTCTGACATTAATCAGCACTTTCTTCTTTGTAGCAGCTAAATACTATTCAGTTGCGTAGATATGCTGTTTTTGTTTACTAAGTCATTAGTGAAAACACTCTTGGGTGTTTTCGCCTTTTTCCTTTCTCCAGTCCACTCCTGCCTGCACAGACGGGGGAAAACCTTCCTCTTTACCCTCTGTTTTCAATCCTGTCCTTCCCCAGTGGGAACTGAGTTTCCTGTAATATTCTGTTCTTGCTGTAGCCCAGTTCTTGATTTTTAAAAAAGTTGCCAGATTTTCCTTTCCTACTAAGCTCACAGTGTCTGCTTTCCGGTCATCAGGGATTACTAACTCCACATAGTCCAGGTCCTGATTGCTAGCCTGGTTTTTGACTTCCATTGCCCCAAGGTACAAGGCTGTGGGCCAGTGGAGCCAGGCAGAGAGCCTTCCCTCCTGGGTGCTGTTTTCAGGCGTCTGTGCAAAGTTATCCCATTACCAGGAAGAATCGAAAGCCAGAGAAGGGAGGCACAGTCCACCTGGTAAAGGACTGTGTGTCTGTCTAAGAGAAGTCAGGACTCCAACCTGCCTCCAGATTGACCCAGAGTCAACTCCCTTGGAGGTATTTGTTCTGACTTTCTCTACCCCTTCGCTCACACTGACCAGGTGGGTAAAAGTGCTCCCCGAGCAAGCCTGAGTGTGATTCTCAGAAACCCGTGGTGTCATCTGACCTCCACAAGTGTGCCGTGGCACCTGAACTTGCACACAACAGACACATGATGATTTCTAAGTGGTATTCATGATAAGGATAATCATTTGGAATGTTTGCTTATTTTTGAGGGTGAATGAGGCATTAAAAACATTGCCCAAAATACCATAAATAGAATCAAAGAAAAAATAATCCAGACAGAAAATGCTAGAAATACGTGACAAAATTATGAATTTTAATAATATACACAGAAAGAGTTCTGGTAAATCAATAAGAAAATTGGAACACTTGGAAAATTGGCCAAGAGTAGTAGGAACTTACTGGAAAAAAGGGAAGAAAGTAAATAAAAAGGAAAAAAGTAAACAAATGTTAACTATATCAGAGAGGTAAATACTTTATATATCAGATTGACAAATGTAAAAAATTTGGCATCCCTAGCTTCCCAACTAATGATGAAGTTGAGCAAAATTAGAAAAAAAAAGTGCACACTGATCTGTACTGTGGACATAGTTGAATGGAAGAGGGCTTGCTCGCTTAGCATTCCTGAGGCCTGGGCTTGATACTCCGGTTTGATGGCCTCTGCCCAGGGACCGACCGACCGACCGTCTGTGTGGTTCAGTGGAAGAATAATTGAAAACCCTCTCCGGAGCAGTCTGGTTCTGTCAACACGTAAAATGCACAAGCCCTTCGAAGGAATGGTTTCACTTCCAGTATCTATTTGCAGATACACACGTGTATGCAAATAAAATGCTTTCTTTGCACTTTATTTTTTTAAGAATGAAAATATTTAAAAAACAACCCAGTATATTTATCTTGGAGACAGGTTAAAAATCATGTTATACCAATAGAACTGCAGACATAAGGGAGAAAGAGTTCCATTTGTACCTGTCAGTATGGGTACATTTTGTGATACATCACATACCTAAACAAGCTGCAGGTGGACTCTTTCCCTTCCTGAGCCCTGTGTGTGCAGGCAAGCCCTCCACCACGGAGCTACACTGACAGTTTGGATCTTATTTATTTATTTAACTTATATGTATGTGTGTGTTCATGGGGGGGGGTATCAGAAGACAACTTACCGGAGCTAGCTAGCTCTCACCTTGCATGAACGCAGATCCTCAGGCACGTTAGCAACTAGCCACCTTTTACCCACCAAGACCAATCACCAGCACTTTTTTTTTTTTTTTTTTTTTTTTTTTTTTTTTTTTTTTTTTTGGTTTTTTGAGACAGGGTTTCTCTGTGTAGCTTTGCGCCTTTTCTGGAACTGGCTTTGGAGACCAGGCTGGCCTCGAACTCACAGAGATCCGCCTGCCTCTGCCTCCCGTGTGCTGGGATTAAAGGCGTGCGCCACCACCGCCCAGCCACCAGCACTTATTAATTAATCATTAATTTTGAGACAGAGTCTCACGAGGCTGGCCTTGAGCTCTGGATCTCCTGTCAAGTCCTGAGATTGCATGTGTCCTCCACCATCACTACCCATTTTTTATTGCTGTTTGGTGTTCTGTAGCCAAGCTTGGTCTTGAACTCACAGCAGTCCTCCAGCCCCAGCCTCCTAAATGCTGGGGTGACAGGTGTGAGCCACTACACCCCTGTTGTACTTTATGGATTTTTTTTTTAATTAAGGATCAACAAACTGTTAAAGGAAGCTTCGAAGGAAGAAGACTGGGGGAAGCATCTGGAATTAAACATCGCATTGGACTACAGCAACTCCAGGAAAGCAGGGTTTTGTTTGTACTTTTAGGGCTGTGGAAATATCTGGACCAGAATCTTAGAAGGCACCGGTTAAAAATGTAAATTGATGTGTTTTTCCTCTCCTGGAATTTTTACAATCAAACGTGAGTGCAGTTTTCGGCAGAGAGCCCAAGTGGCTGTCCAGTGAACTTTTCTTGGTGGATCAGAAAGGATTCCGAAGGGTGTGTGTGTTGGGGGGGGGGGTTGTCCAGCAGGATCTGATCCCAGCCACCCTCCAGCAAAGCTGCCCTCTAGCTTTTCCCTGAAGTGGTCTTCGGTCCCAAGAGCCCACCTGAAGGCACACTGGAGTGCAGGGTCACTGACAGACAACCGCCAACACCTATCAGCGCACCTGAGGGTGCTGTGGTGGCCTTCCACTACTGAGAGGGAAGGAGGTTGGCCAGAAGGGTGTGGTTACCTGCCCCCCTCCCTCCGCACCCAGGTACTGCCCCGACTGGAAGAGGAGTTTGGAAGCCTCTAGCTTAGGCCTGTTTGTCCCGTCAGTCCCTGGGTGGGTGGGTGGGTAGCGCTAGGCACCTGATAAGCCACAGCTAGACCTAGAGTCTTAATAACAAGACTGAACTGACTCAAGCTGGAGAGATGGCTCAGAGGTTAAGAGCACCGACTGCTCTTCCAGAGGTCCTGAGTTCAATTCCCAGCACCCACATGGTGGCTCACAACCATCTGTAATCTGGCACCCTCTTCTGTATACATAATAAATAAATGTTAAAAAAAAAAAAAAGATTGAACTGACTCTCCCCTATCTTGGGGTACAGGAAGTAGAAATGTATCATGCGTGGTCCCCCTTATTTATGGTGGAAACTAGTCCTAGATTCTTCTACCTGTCATGTTTCTTCAGAGGCTACTCACTTTGGGCTTCTTGAACCCACAGGAACACCACTTTCAGATTCTACTTTCTCACCGGCTCCCTCTTTGCCTTTGCTTAGAGCCGGATTGAGCTGCAGAAGCCAGGACACAGTGTTTGCAAGCCTTCTGCTGCTTGGCACCATTGTCCTAGGCTCCCAGAGGAGATATGCTCACCACACAGAACCACCAAAAAAAACTTAGGTCCTTCTCCTTATGGTTAAACATATGAGAAAAAAGAAAAGAAAAGAAAAGAAAAATATCCAGACGAAGAAACCAAAGTGGAATGTTAACATCTCTCTTTCCAAAGAATTTTGTGAGCGAGAACAATCTGGGCTGTTTCCTACACCCGCAGAGGAAGCCTGTACCATGTTCCTGCTGGGTTGGTTTCCTTAGCAATAGATAAAACAAACAGTCGGACCGGTGACTATCTTTATTTTAAAAATAGTTACCGCATCTTAAAAACCAAACAACAAATGTGAAAAGAGAGGAATTAGTATGCCAGTCGCCTCACTCAAGGCTTTTTTATTTTTTAAAGTCGACTTGTTTCTGTCCAGTGCTGGGAACTGGACTCAGGGGCCTTGTATGCCGGTCAAGTGTTGACCGTGATCCATTTAATTGAGACATGATAATTGGAATTCAATCAACAGGGTGGTAAGTATACTGTCCCGTGAGTCTGGGCACGTGGAAAAGCTCGTGGAAGGCCCCAGTAATATAGAAAACGCTGACGTTTTTAATGAACCCTTCCGGTTAGTCGGTCCAGGTCTGCCACAGACTTGAAGCAGTGCATCCTCTGCAGATTTTATTCGTTTGTATGCTTATAGAAAATGTGTCAAATTGTAGGATGTGCGTTTTTTTTTTTCCCTCGAAATTCTGCAGGCTCCTTTATATTTTTGCCGGCACTCAAAATTTGTTATATCTTTCTGTGCGCACTTTTTCTCGCGCATTTGGCGGGGATATTTCCAAAGCGAAGTTTCTCTTTGGTCACTCACTCGCTGTGATTTCAACTTGATGGATCTGATGGGAGCCGCTTCCCGACCTCTGCAGCGGTTTTCCTTATCTTAGTCCTCTTTCTCCTCAGCTCCAAGCTCCTGTAACACTGTTTTCCACCTGCCCTGACCGCTACAAACTGCTACAGCATCAACAGCGCGCAGCGGTGGAGCTCTGGAGATCCCTCAGGATCCCGTCTCAGGAGGTGATAATTTGAAAAATCAGGTGACATTGGAGTGGGGCAATGATTCAAGATGCGGCGAGGAGAAAACGGTGCTTTTTAGAGCCAACCCAGGCTAGTGCGGCGGCTTGGAGCTCCCGGAGGCGTCTCTGCAGACTTCTTGGGCTTGAGCGCTCAGATCAAGGACTCGTAGCTGCAGGAAACGCGTGGGTTTTCACTTCTAGCGCCGCCGGCGAGCCCGGCCTCCAAGGGCGCCGCGGGCTGTGGTCGGAGTTGAAGAATTTGTGCCGGCTCGTTGCCGTTGAAACCCAGACAGCAACTCCGGAGCCTCCGCCTCCCTCAGGGACTGCTGGGGGTCTCCCGTGGGCGGGAATCAGGCTGTAAGTGACCGGTCACCACATGTTCGATGCTTCCTAGGATCGTAGCCCTTTCTCTTCCGCATCGTCCTTTCCTTACAGGTCGTGTCTTAAGATTCTTAAAGTACGCTGGTGTCCCGCAGGAAACGCCGCTTTCTCCCACGCGGGCCGAGCGGATTATAAACCGGTAGATGGCTAAGTGTCGCACGGGAAAAACCCTGACTGCGGACGGTTGAGTCCCATCAGTGTCCACCCTGAGCGTCCGCAGGCGGCCGGGGGCTCGGAACTTCAGGCTTCAGCAGCAACTGGGCACCGGCGGAGAGTGCGCCACAGCATTCTGCCCGCCCGCGAGTTGGCGAGAAGCGGGATGGAGACGCTAAACGAATGCAGTGTCACACGCCACGCTTTCAGGATGCACATGACGCTGCAGACATTCAAGCCCTTAAAAGGAGCCTGTAAACTTGGGAGGAGAACGAGCGGGACTCAGAGGCACACCGGTTAGTGTGCACAACATGCACGGGGACTTTTGCAGAACTTACAGGGACTGTGAGGTGGCCCCGCTGCCCCTCGCTCCTTCTACCTCCAGCCTAGCTGTGTGGGACACCCAGAGTCATTTTCCGACCGGTGTAAACGCATCTTTGCGCTCTCAGAGCTCTACTTGCACGTCGCCTGTGCAAACCCTCTGCTGTGTGGCCTTGTATCTTTAGGTAGGGACATCTTTTGTCTCTCGGCAAGAAGCTTTCCTCCAGGGAAGATAAAGTAATCGATAGGGTCTTTTAAATAGCTCCAAGTTTCCTGTCGGGCCAGGAGTATCAGCGCACACACCAAATCTGCTCTGGTATGTCATCTTATCTCCCTTCCCCGCTGTTGTCCCCAAACGCTGCCTGTCAAGAGAGACGCCACCCGCATTAGGACCCAGACGGGGGCCCTTCCGCTCGAGGTCACGCGCTGCCCCCTCGGCTCCGTTGTCCTTCGAGGTCCGGGAGGATAGGGAGGAGATGCTGCTGAAGGAGATGCGGGTGAAGGTTCTGGGACGGGGAGGTGTGCACTGTCACTCAGAAGGGGGCATCTGGTCTGTTTTCTAACCAAGAACACGGGGAATCTGGCCTAAGAGCTAGTCCCGAAACAGCAGAACAGCGTGTTGGCTGTTGGTCTGTGTGGAGCAAAATCAATCCGGCTCATCCTTCGAAGTGGCCGCCGGACTTGAGAGAGTGCCAGTCGGGTGAATTTGGTTGGGCAGAGGACAGTTCCTGAGCCCCAAGATTCAGGGGATCCTCAAAACCCGGCCATTCTCCTTCGCTCCAACTGCTCCACTTGCAGCCTGCAGAGAAAGGAGTGGGACTACTTTCTGACCTTAGCAAACAAAGGAAGGCCAGCCTTGGAAACAAGTGACCACCTTGACCAGTAGCAACAGCTTGGCCATTTTTTTTCTTAAAGTAGTAAGTCCTAGTGGAATCTTTGGGCCAGGTCTCTGCAGCCATTGACCTGTGCCCCAGTGTTTCTAGGCATCCTGATCGGATGGTAGGCCCAAATCCTCCTTGGGTATCTAAGCACCCTTAATGTTCCCTTCCTTCATCCCCTCCCCCATATTCAGCCAGCTGTTATCGCCCCCTTTTTTTTAATAAAGAAAAATAAAATTAGAAAAATAAAAGTTCTCAGATGTCCTGTCAGTACTGGTGTCCACCAGCCTTGTCCACCTCAGGTATATATCCAACCTCCTTTATTTCACATCCATACACACTGCCCAGGAAATCACTTCTTGGCTTCAGTACAGGCTTGCTCCCTTCCAATTGCCCAGGATCATTCTGGATTACTCCAACTGCTGAAAGAGGACCACCCACCAAAACACAGCCTGAGGATAATCTAGGCCTTGGGAAAATTTGGCTCGTCATTTATCAGGGTTTATTTACCTAAGATAGCCCGTTTCTGTAAGGAAACAAAGTCGGGGCAAACACCACCCGTCTCCCTCCTGCCGAGGTAGAGGCCTTTCTGAATCTTTATGTTGGCCGGCTCCCCGTGGGCCTGCGCATATTATCCCAGCCCCAGCTGACCTTGATTCTTAGCAAGAGCAAAAGATTGGTGCAGTCCCGAGCCCTTTGTGCTGTGTGGAAACCCCACCGACTGAGACTTGAGCACCTCAAGCTGATTTGGGACCCATGACCTTCATCTCTGACCTCTGGTGTTATTCTGATGGACTGGTCCTTCTCTTCTGGACAGACCTGCAGACGGCCATTTCCCCAGGTAGACAGAGTGCTCGGTTAGGTAGGACAGTGTTTGAAGAAACACTTGCTTGAAGGGCATCTTTCCTCCTAACAAAATATGGGAAGTAGGAGATTGGGAACAGCTCTCTGGATGGGAGGAGAGTTGGGGTAGGGGACCCTGGGAAGAACTCTGAGTAACATCTCTGGGAGATGGAGGCATAAGAACGTTGGCTCCTCACCCCTGTGACCCACTCTTCCACCTCTTCCACCCCCAGAACATTCCCAGGCCCAGCAGTTCTGCCCCTCTCTTCTCTGAACGCAGAAGTGTGGCTGTGCAGTCTGGTAGTTCTCGGGAAGCTTTTTTTTTTTTTTATTTTTTATTACAACACAATGTGCATAAAGTAAAAATGAACCGATTTGTGAATTTTCCCAAACTGAACACAGGTGATGAACACGTGATTTTTTGTTTTTGTTTGCTCGTTTTTTTGTTTTTTGATATAGGGTTTCTCTGTGTAACTGCCCTGGCTGTTCTGGAACTTGCTTTATAGACCAGGCTGACCTCAAACTCACAGAGATCCACCTGCCTCTGCTTCCAGGCATGCCTTTAATCCACCTGGCTGACTTAAGAAACAGAACACTCAGAACCGTTCCTCAAGTAGTCACAATTCTCTCTCTCTCTCTCTCTCTCTCTCTCTCTCTCTCTCTCTCTCTCTCTCTCTCTCTCTCTCTCTCTCAACCTAGATTACTCTCATCTGTTTTTGAGATTCATTGTATACCCAAGCACACAGGATGGAGACTACGTGTCTCACAACATGTATGCAATGTCTGCTCACGAGATCTTAGCCAGGCTGTACTATCAACTCCCTTCTGCTCTCATTGTATTAATATATTCCAGGCTGAACATCCCTGACTGAAATTCCAAAATCCCAAATGCCCTCCGTCTGAAACAGCCCCTGCACCCACACACCTGAGCTCATGTGTGCCAGTCATATCAAAAGGACAATAATAGACAGCGTAAAATGACTTTGAGGCTGTGCGTATGGGAAGCAAACAGATTCTGTTTGACGCTGGAGTTCTGGCCCTGAGATGTCTCACTATTAACCCGTACTTAGGCAAGTATCCCGAAATCAAGTATCCAGGCAACCAAGCCCTGTGTCACTCTGGTGGGAAGCATTTCAGATGAGGGACATTTCGTGAACTGTGCCATTCATGTTCTGCTGGGTCTCTTGCATGTCACAAAACTGTGGTGCTTGTTTTGCGGAATCTAGCACCTACCTTCCACGCACATTTCTATTGTGTAAACATCCGTGAGTAGCATTGCCGGGGCATAGCATGTCCACAGACTCAGCTTGAGTTGATTTTCAACAGTTTCCCCCCTCACACAGCTGAACGGAACTCTGTTCATTCGGACAGCATTCAAGGCTTGCAGCTTCCCGCCCGCCCAGCAACGCTATGAGTACACTATGAGTTTCTAAAGTTGAAGCCGGTTTTGGCAGGGGTGAGGTTGTCTTGAGTGACTAGAGAGAATGGAGGACTTTTTTCAAAGGCTTATTGACTTTTTTGAATATATTTGTCCAAGTGCCTGTCTAAACCTTTTATCTTTTATTTTCATTAGTGTGTTTTTATTTAATTCATAAAATTGTCCATTTTAACTTTTTAAAAATCTGATACAGTAATTATAACAGTTGTGTATATTATGTAATGCTTTAATACGCAGTTTGTCAAATGCTTAAATCATGTTCAGCGTACGTATTTCCTCAAATACTGTTCTTCCAGCTTTCTGGATTCTGTACCATCATGCATAACCGCCCCGCTGTGACCCGGCACTGTATCACATCACAGTTGCTTGCTGGCCGCCTGCTGCCTGCGCTGCCTGCCGGGTGTCAGCTTCTTTTCCCTGCTCCTCCCTACCCTTTTTACTGTTGTTTGGTTTTTGTTTTCTTGTTTTCGAGACAGGCCTTACTATAACTCTGACTGGCATGGAACTGGCATGTAGACCAGGCTTGCCTCAAATTTGTAGGCGTGTGCCACCCCACGTAGCCTGGCTCCTTTTTTTTTTTTTTTAACTCTCTTAATAGCATTGGACACCCCCACCCTACCCCTTTAAAAAAAAAAAAACAACTCTCTGGTCCAGCGACCATGCTTCTTCTGGCCTTGAAGTTGTGACCCTACTAGCCATGTGTCTGGGGTGTCTGTGGCTGTGATATCTTCTTGGACTCTGGACAATGGCCTGCAACCCAAGAAAGTCCTGAAGACAGAACCCAGGACTAGCTCTGTTTGCTTTCCTCAGAGTTGCTAAAACATCTTCCCTCTGTCTTAAATGGGGGGCGGGGTGCTGTTCAACCATCTGTTAAATTTATTACCTTGCGTCCTTCTTTTTGGTATAGATGATGGGTCAAATCCTACCAAGCAATTTAAGCAGATTTCAAATCCCAAGGCTGGATTTTTTGGTTTTGTTATTGTTGTTGTTGTTTTTGTTTTTTGTTTTCCTTGTGATTGGTAGTAAGGCAGGATGGAAGGCCTGCCTCCCCAGCAACAGTCCACCTAGCCATGCCCTGCTCCTAAATTCCATGAGTTCTTAATTTTTAAAATTAAAATGTATTTGTTTTGTGTGTGCATGCCATGGCAGCGCACGGATGGGGGTCAGAAGACAAGGTACAGGAATTGGATCTCTCCCCTTGTGGACCCAGGAATCAAACTCAGGTAGCCAGGCTTAGCAGCAAGTGCCTTCTTCACACTCTGAGAGCTGAGCTGTCTTAGACGTTCTCATGCATTTAAAAAAATCTGTGATGGCTGCAGGTCAGAAAAAAAAAAAAAAAAGCAGAAACTCTCAACCCCTTCTCTTGGAATATGAGTGAAATATGAGCATAGTTTAATAAGTCTTTCTGCAAGTTGGTAGTTCTTAAACACTTTTTTTTCAAATATTAGGCAAAAACAGCATATGATTTTTCTAAGTTATTATTAATTATTATTATTATTTTTTCTTTTTTAAGACAGGGTTTCTCTGTGTATCTCTGACTGTCCTGGAACTTGCTTTGTAGGCCAGGCTGGCCTTGAACTCAGAAATCCACTTGCCTCTGCATCCTGAGATTAAAGGCATGCACCACTACACGGGTTTTATTTTGATAATTTTGTATTATTATTATTATTATTATTATTATTATTTTCTTTTATTTTTGAGACAGGGTTTCTCTGTGTATCCCTGGCTGTCCTGGAACTCACACTGTAGACCAGCCTGGCCTCGAACTCAGAGATCCTCCTGCCTCTGGGATTAAAGGTGTGCACCCCCACTGCCAAGCTATTTTGATCATTTTTTAAGTGTCTGTAACCCATTGATATTTTTATTTGCATCTTCTAACTGTTAGGCTCGTTACTTCTTTTCTTGCTGACGTTTGAAATCTGTTTTTCTATTAGCTAGTGACCCTCTGACATTTTATTTTATGCTGTTATTATTATTATTACTTTACCACTTTCCTGTTTGTCTTTTTAAAGGTTTTATGGTACTTTATAATTTATAAAAGGAATATTCACACACAGTAGGGCTTTGGTTCCTAGTTAGTACTTACCATGGGCCATGGGGAATGCAGACTGTGACTGGACACAGGTCATGTGCTTCTTCACCTGCTTTGAGCACCAGGAACCCATGATAGGTGTCCTTAGAGACTAGCCCAATCTTCGTATTTCTATCCCAGGCATCACATCTGAGAAGACAGAAGAGGGAGTGTCAGTGGATTCTCCAAGGTCAGAAAAAAACTTCTAGAAGGCAAATCAACCTGAGAGGAGGGAGGATGAGGTCTGGGAATGACAGGCAGAAATGTCTGGTGGGTACACCCATACTCAGGCAGAAATGTCTTGTGGGTACTCTCATACTCAGGCAGAAATGTCTTGTGGGGAGTACAGCTGTTTGCCCTTCCAGGGCCTTGATGTTCTCATCTGTAAAATGAGACAATAGCCACACTTTTTCAGAAGACTATGAGCATTAACGGAAGGGCATCCTGGATAGCAGGGTTTTCTGTGAGTATTCTCCCTGATGGCAGAAAAGCTTGGAGGCTTGCTGCAGGATGTGACCCCAGGTGATCTGTCTTTCTACTTGGAATGTCTTCATTTGACCTGAGTATTTGTTTCTCTTTCCCATCTCCAGAGCTCCGAACAGCAAGTCGCCACAGAAAAGTGGTCAGAGGCCCTGTTGAACCTTTGTGCCCTCTTTCTTTTTTATGATTAATTTCATTTTTAATTATGTGTGCACATGAGTGTAGGGGGTCACAGAAGCCCACAGAGGAGGGGGTTAGATTCCCTGCAGCTGGAGTTACAGGTGATTATGAGCCGCCCGAATGTGGGTGCTGGGAACAGTACTTGCTCTAAACCTCTGAGCCATCTCTCCACATCCTTCTTTAGACTTTCCGGAGTGGTGCCTGAGATGACTTCGGGCTGAAATAGAGCTGGAGATGTGGGCGGGGAGCAGAGGAGGGATCAGGAGCCATTTTGTCTCTACAACACTGCTGAGTCCTTGGCATCAGAGGGTAGATACCCCTGCTCAGTTGACACAGTTCTGGGAAGGTTTCCGGTGCTCAGTAAATGCTGCTGACTGACTGGGGAGCCTAACAGCGGCTCAACAGCGGAGGACCTGATTCTGTGCAGAGGCCTCGATGTGTGGTCTAGCTTGGACCTAATCCCCCTGCCCCAGTCTCCTGGAAGCCAGGCTGTGGAAGTGTGTGTGTGTGTGTGTGTGTGTGTGTGTGTGTGTGTGTGTGTGTGTGTGTGTGTGTTCCTGATTTAGGCTTTGATCCATGCATCTTCCCTCACTGCTCCTCTGTCTTTCCCAGGGGCTCAGAGAAGGGACGGATCAGGAGACAGGGCTATTGTACCTGGGGGCTCAGACCTGCACAAGAGGAAGACGTGGCTTTGGCGGCGCTCTAGCGCCTGAGCTGCCCTCTTGCTTTCTCGGCTTCAGCATCCTGGGGCTGGGTCCTCATGGGCATCTCCTCCTGTTTCCATGGCTGTGACAGCCACCTTTCCTCAGCTCCCAAAGGTCCTGGAAGAGCAGCAGGCAGAGCGGCACCAACAGATTTTCCTCAATGGGAGGTCGCGGGGCCTTGCGCTAGCCAGAGCGTTCTCTTTGCTTGGCCTTTCGCTCTCCGCTCTCCGGCTCTCTAGGCTAATAAAGGGCCGCCCCGGGGAGCAGATGCTCCGACCCTGCTGCGGGGTTGCTGGTCCCAGAGCACCCGGGGAGCCGCGGAGCCGGGGCCGGAGTGGGGTGGTGGTGGCGGGGAAGGAGATGGTAAAATGGAGAGGCAGAAAGGAAGGGAGAGAGAAAATTGAGCGAGAAGAGAGAGTGGAGAGCAGCGGTGAGGAGAGGGGTCGGGAGAGGGAACTTCTAGGGAGCCGAACTTTCTAACTTTGGAGGAATTCTTCCGCCAGCCCCAGGTGAAGGCAGGTTCCAAACACTGCAAGGAAACCCTTCCTCTCCGCCCCCACCTAGACTGACGGGCGGGGTGTCTAGGAAGGGGATTCTTAGAGGACGTTCCCTCTTGAAGAATCCGTCCGTCCTCTGCTGATCCGCTGCGGAAGTGAGCCTCCAGCCTGACTTGACCGGCGCTTTGGGTCTTGTGGGGAACTAAACAGCCGGGAGGAGGCGGTCGGGAACCTGCCCCGTGAGCCGTGTGCACCCCATCCGCTTCTCCCCCCTGCGAAACTCCGCACTGAGAACTATTTTCTAACCTCCGGTTTCAGACAGAAAGCGGGGCGGGTCTGGGTCGGACCTGGCTGTGTTTGGATGGGAGAGGGGAGGAATGCATTTTGAGATCTGCTGCATAGCCGTGTGAATGTGGCTCAGTGTACAGCATTAATAATCACGAGTGTATTATGGGTTATATGGCAATGCACAATGTTTTTACACAAATCAAATATGTTATAATTAAGGAGTGATGTATTAAATTTTTCAAAATAAGAGTCAATCTCAAATGTCCCAATATAAGAGATCAGAGTTAGGCAGACTAGTGGGGATGTTAATTAGCTTAATCTAAAGGTTCCTCCATGTACACACTTATCAAAGCATCACATGGTACCCTTGTACTCTCTACATATATGAAATTATGATTTGCCAATTAAAATAATGCTACTGAAAATGAGAAAAGTATGAATGGCCCTTGTCAATGGCTGGGAAAATCACTCGTTGATGTCCTGGACGACCACTCAGGTTAGGGTAAACGTGAATGTTTCATCCTAGAATGTCCGAGGGATCGATGCATATGAAATGCGTTATACACGTGCAAATAAAAACCTTCACCGCTGAGAACACCCCTTTGAAGAGTCTGTCCTGTTTCCTTTATTTCATGGAGGTGCTGGGGATGGAGGTTCCCCCCTTGCATAGGCTAGGAGAGTGCTCTACCACTGAGCCACAGGACACCCAGCCTAGCTACTCCTTAAAACTGCAAATTGCACCCTTGTCTTATTGAAGAAGAAGAAGAAGAAGAAGAAGAAGAAGAAGAAGAAGAAGAAGAAGAAGAAGAAGAAGAAGAAGAAGAAGAAGAACCCAAAACAAAACAAAACAAAACAAAAAAAAAAAAAAAAAAAACAACCCATGCAAGACCAAACAGATCTCACTTGAAAGGAAGAAGGCTCCACCTCAGCTCCGTCAGCTCCGAAACACTGGAGTTAGAAGTCAGTGGGGCTTGCTCCACCAACCTGGGCTTTCTCTGATCTGGGGCCTCACTGGCAGAGACCTGACAAGGCCTTGGGGATGAAGTGACCAAGATTTCAGCAGTGGGCTGTTTAAGCATGGATAGCTGCAGCCCAGGTCTCTTCTGTGTGTTAGGGAAGCGTCAGCCCCGGCCCTCTATAAGTTTTCACCAGAGGATGCTGTCGTCTTCTAGGTAGGAAAGGGGCTTTGGAGAGTTTAGATTTCAAATCTTCTCTAGTTTGGTCAGCAGGACTGGGCAGGGAATCTGAGTCCAGCGGGAGGTGGGGGGGAGGGGGGAGGGAAGGGATCCTCAGTGCTGAAACAAAACGTGGCCCTTTGCAGCCTTTAATCCCAGCACTTGGGAGGCAGAGCAAGGAGGATCTCTGTGAGTTCAAGGCCAGCCTGGTCTACAGAGTGAGATCCAGGACAGGCACCAAAACTACAGAGAAACCCTGTCTTGAAAAAAACAAAACAAAAAGAGCCACCCAGAATTCTAGGTCACTGCAGACTCTTACTCCCCCTTTCAGAAAGTTCACAACACCAGGGCAGGCCGCTTCCTGGTACCAGGTTCTGATAGCTGCAGCCTGTGGAGAACTTGCCCTTCTGTTTTTCTGAGGCTCCTCCTGGAGTCCCCCTTTCTGTAGGTTGCCCTCCGGAAGGAAGCTTGCTGTC